>NC_041408.2:40944775-40999775 GCF_900747795.2 Erpetoichthys calabaricus
AGGGTTTAAAAATGTCCAAATACACGTTAAATAATTAAATAAATATGGTGTCCCTACTTCTCGGAAATTCAGTTATCGCGGTCGGCCTTGGAACCTATCTCCCGCGATAAGTGAGGGATTACTGTACATATATATATAGAGATAGATGGATAGAGATATATATATATAGAGATAGATATATGTGTATGTATGTAGATATGTATATATGTGTATATATATGTAGATATGTAAATATGTATATGTATATATATGTCTGTATGTGTATATAGAGATACACATATATATATATGTGTGTGTGTATGTATGTATGTATGTGTGTATATGTATGTGTATATATATGTTGATATATGTATATATATGTGGATGTGTATATGTACAGTGGTGTGAAAAACTATTTGCCCCCTTCCTGATTTCTTATTCTTTTGCATGTTTGTCACACAAAATGTTTCTGATCATCAAACACATTTAACCATTAGTCAAATATAACACAAGTAAACACAAAATGCAGTTTTTAAATGATGGTTTTTATTATTTAGGGAGAAAAAAAATCCAAACCTACATGGCCCTGTGTGAAAAAGTAATTGCCCCCTGAACCTAATAACTGGTTGGGCCACCCTTAGCAGCAATAACTGCAATCAAGCATTTGCGATAACTTGCAATGAGTCTTTTACAGCGCTCTGGAGGAATTTTGGCCCACTCATCTTTGCAAAATTGTTGTAATTCAGCTTTATTTGAGGGTTTTCTGGCATGAACCGCCTTTTTAAGGTCATGCCATAGCATCTCAATTGGATTCAGGTCAGGACTTTGACTAGGCCACTCCAAAGTCTTCATTTTGTTTTTCTTCAGCCATTCAGAGGTGGATTTGCTGGTGTGTTTTGGGTCATTGTCCTGTTGCAGCACCCAAGATCGCTTCAGCTTGAGTTGACGAACAGATGGCCGGACATTCTCCTTCAGGATTTTTTGGTAGACAGTAGAATTCATGGTTCCATCTATCACAGCAAGCCTTCCAGGTCCTGAAGCAGCAAAACAACCCCAGACCATCACACTACCACCACCATATTTTACTGTTGGTATGATGTTCTTTTTCTGAAATGCTGTGTTCCTTTTACGCCAGATGTAACGGGACATTTGCCTTCCAAAAAGTTCAACTTTTGACTCATCAGTCCACAAGGTATTTTCCCAAAAGTCTTGGCAATCATTGAGATGTTTCTTAGCAAAATTGAAACGAGCCCTAATGTTCTTTTTGCTTAACAGTGGTTTGCATCTTGGAAATCTGCCATGCAGGCCGTTTTTGCCCAGTCTCTTTCTTATGGTGGAGTCGTGAACACTGACCTTAATTGAGGCAAGTGAGGCCTGCAGTTCTTTAGACGTTGTCCTGGGGTCTTTTGTGACCTCTCGGATGAGTCGTCTCTGCGCTCTTGGGGTAATTTTGGTCGGCCGGCCACTCCTGGGAAGGTTCACCACTGTTCCATGTTTTTGCCATTTGTGGATAATGGCTCTCACTGTGGTTCGCTGGAGTCCCAAAGCTTTAGAAATGGCTTTATAACCTTTACCAGACTGATAGATCTCAATTACTTCTGTTCTCATTTGTTCCTGAATTTCTTTGGATCTCGGCATGATGTCTAGCTTTTGAGGTGCTTTTGGTCTACTTCTCTGTGTCAGGCAGCTCCTATTTAAGTGATTTCTTGATTGAAACAGGTGTGGCAGTAATCAGGCCTGGGGGTGGCTACGGAAATTGAACTCAGGTGTGATACACCACAGTTAGGTTATTTTTTAACAAGGGGGCAATTACTTTTTCACACAGGGCCATGTAGGTTTGGATTTTTTTTCTCCCTAAATAATAAAAACCATCATTTAAAAACTGCATTTTGTGTTTACTTGTGTTATATTTGACTAATGGTTAAATGTGTTTGATGATCAGAAACATTTTGTGTGACAAACATGCAAAAGAATAAGAAATCAGGAAGGGGGCAAACAGTTTTTCACACCACTGTATATATATATATGTATATATGTAGATATGTGTATATGTAGATATGTACAGTATATATAAGTATATATGTTTATGTATATATATGTTTACATAACCTCTTTAACACACTACTTCGCTACGAAGCGCGGTATTTTGCTAGTAGTACAATATAGGAAGATTGTACTAGAAAGGATTGCAATACCTGTAATTAAAGTCATGTAAATTCAGTTCATCCTGGTTTAAGTAAAATAATGAATATTCATATAAACAGTCGCAATTCAACAATTTTAAGATTTTTCACACCAGGACAACAAAAGAGTAAAACTCTGTTGGATCAGCTGCTGATTACCCCATTTTTTACTACAAGATATTCATACTTTAATCCTGGGAGTCGTATCAGAGTTCTAGTCAACTATTGTCTGTCATTACCTTGACTGTTACCCTACTTATTTCCTGTTGGTCTCTTCCTTTACATTCTTAACTGTATGTGCATATGGTCCTCTGACATCTGTGGACCTCTATCATATAACTTTGTCTTAATATAATAAAATAAAGTGTCCCTGATTATGTATTTTCTTGTGTGTGAAGAGTAGGTGAAGCAGAAATTGAATGCACTGTGCAGATTTGTTTGTCTGTGATATGTTCTTCATATAGCACAATGTAAAACTGCATCTAAAGTTTCCCAGTTCTTCCAAACAATTCTTACAGTTGACCTTATCTAGATCATTTTACCTGGGCCTAACCATGGACCAGCATATCCTGTGCTTCTAGAATTATAATAATCTTTCATGACGTATCAGGCAAAACCTAATATTTTACCTGAAATTTTTACCTAAAACACCTTACACATCACAAATGCAATATTAAATGTTTTTAAGTGTAGGTTAACTATAGTTAACAAGAACTAGAACTAAAAATATTGTTTTTCGTTGTACAAGAACAAGAACTGAAATTAAGGCAAACAGTGAAACTAAAACTAAATAAAAATAAAAATGACTGTTATGTGAAGAAACTAAAATGAGAATGAAAATTGAGTAAAAACGGAAAAAACAGCAATAGCATTTTCATTCAATCCGGTTCAGTTGTGCAGAGGGGTTGTTTGTAGGTCGCCATGAGCGTTCAGTTACGTTGCGGTGTTGCTATGTTGCTGTTCACTATGCAGTGATCTCGTAACTTGGGCTTACTATAGTCACGATGCGAAACTTCTATAAAGGACCGTAGTTTGTTTATTGCACACATTTGGCTCGTCTGGTTGAAGTAATAAGCAAGTGTGGTTGACGATGGCGACTTTTGACAGATGTTTGCGGGTAGAAAGCGAGGAAGTAACTTGTGGAAATACTTTAATTACAGATGATAATAAAAGCAAATGTAGCGTGCGAGAAGATGGAAATGAGTCTCGGAGTTTCAGTGCAGGGCCAGATAGATCAGTGCTTAGTGGAAGTCCAGCACTTCTCTGGCACCATGACTGCACTTCATACAGTACAATGACATGTGGCCTCACCTGTCATCATGAAAAGTAAAAAAAATGAATAATGATAACATAAAATAAATTTGTCCACTGGTCTGTGCTATAAATTTATTTCTGTATGATCCTAATAATTTTGATCATTTTTATAGTCAAAATCGCTGAATTTGCGCATTTCCTGATCAAATATAGGGGAGAAATGCAAGGTGCGGCAACGACAAGACGAGACTCATCTCGGACAGCGCTGTCCCTCACACACTGGGATGATGCATGCAATTGTTGTGTGTCTGTTGCTGTCTCTCTGTATGTGGCCAATATAATGTTTGCACTCGAGTTTATTATTGATTTTCACCGCAAGGTGATCATCCCCTACCCTAAGCCTGACTTTCCACAGTCTGGCTAATATCTTTAATGAATGTGTGTGACATATTTAGTCTTACTGATCGGACATAAAACCACAGTGAAAAGGCACAAGTTGAGGCAGATAGTACCAAGCCGCACTGAAGCCCAACAGGTGCTTGTTTCTGCTGTACTACGCAGAGGCTCTCGGCGCCAATAAGTTAGTGATATCAGAAAGTCCGGTGCACTGCAGCGGTCCATTTATTTTTACTTTTTATTTCTACCGACTGCCAAAATAGAAGATTAAGACTTTTAAAACTAATGGAAAATAAGGAGGACGTTTACAAGAAAGTAACAGAGATTTTCGTGGAGAAGGATAGGCGCGTGGACTTCATTTACAAATAAAGGTAAGACCATAAACGGTTTTCAATTTTATAAAAAATGGGATCAGACTAAGAAAAAAAAATCCAATATTTAAAAACTAAATTTTGACCTTCAATAAAATATTCTTTTGTTTTCCTTGTTATCCTTTTGTTGAACAGTCTGTATTAAAATTGATTAAAGCATCAGAATTAAAAGCTTTTAAAAACAACTAAATATTTCAATTAAGGCCAAAATTTAAATCTGTTTTTTTGTACACCACTCTTTACTTTCATTTGAATTGAATGAGTTTGAATTGTGAAATTGCAATGGCAAATTTAGAACACATGTAGGGTGAAGAGCAAATGTGCTCTCTTCACTCTCTTTCGTCGCTATAAATGTAACGTTCTTTCTTAGCCAAATATGTACCTTACCAATGTGTGTGTAAAGAATGCTGATGAGATATGAAACATAACCAGTAGTCAGTGTGCATGCTGCCAAATGAATAATGAATAAGATACTCCTTTGGGTTCATATATTTGTAACTCTGACTTTGAAGGAGTCTGTGCCTCAGCAGCCATGAACCTCACCGTATGTTACTGCTTCAGTACTGGCAGCAGAAATCGTCACCATACAGTCTGCTGGTTCCAGTGACCAAGGACTTCGTCTGTGCACCTGCATTACAGGCGCTCGTCCAGCGAATATTTTCACTGTGTGGCTATCTGCACAGTGGATGTCGTTGCAACATGAAAAAATCTCTGGAAATGCATGCTTGTTTAAAGCTTAACAGCAACGTGATTGCACACACTGGTTTCTTTGATTGAAACATTTTTTCTTGCTGATGACACTCATTAGACCACTTAATCTTTTTGATCATTGATAGTCAAGCTGTGTTTAACGGCATTATGACCTGCGAGTGTATTTTGTTGACTGAAACATAACTTGCATTGTCATATGTGAAGGCCAAATTAAAATTTTAAACACAGAACTAAATAAAAATTAAAAATTGTTGACACCACTGAAAACTAGAATGAAATAAAAATAAATTTTACAAAATAAAAACTAAAACTACAATTAATATCAGAACTGAAATATCACTGGTGGTATATCACATGCATAAATGGTGTTCATTCCTCTCTGACAACTAGACTTCAATATTTAATCATGATACTTTGATTGTTCTGTTTCAGCAATGCAGTTGCTGAAAAGTGACAAGCTGACAATTTGTCACAATATGGCAGTGTCCAATATCCATATGCATGGCTGTTTGTGCTAACAAAGTGCACTCTAGGACTAACAGTCTAGGTGTAGAAATGTAACATGTATTCCGGAAAGAAGGCTGTTAGCCACAAAAACCACTACTTTATGGATGAGCTGATGTGTTTAAAGAGCAGTTTGGCAGTCTCACTAAGATCATGATTTTAACGGTGATTAAAGTATAAGTTGTAGAAAGGATGTTGTCAAGTATGGAAATAGTCACAACTTTCACCCTTACTTATAAAAGTGTCACCATTGAAAAAAAAGCACAGCAATATTTGTCTTTTTCTCCATCAACTTAAACAATTTAATCTGTCCCAGTAAGTTCTCGTATAGTTTTAAAGAGTTGTTATTGAAAACATCATTACTTTCTCCATAAGTATGGTATGGCAGTGCATATGCTCAATCAAAACATAAATTGCAATGCATTATTTGAACAGCAGAAAGGATTGTGGGCCAGAAACTGGACTTCATTGATGTTCTGTATGTGTCATAGGTCAGGAAATGTGCTTCAAATATAATCAAAGAATACACTCATCTAGGCAACCATTGATTATTACCATTGAAGAAACATTACCAGCCACTACAGTCAAGGATTACTAGACACAAATAGCTTCTTTCCTACTGCAGTTACTATAGTTGAAACAGTCTCTGATTCATCTGTGTTTTCTAAACTCCATTTCCGCGTAAGTTATGTTTATTTTGTGTTTATTTTATGAAGGCTTCCTTGATATATTGCTGGACAGGAGTACAGGTTTACTTTACTATATTGTTTTATACAATTCGTGTTTTAGTATAATATATTTTTCACCACTACTGTATATAATGTTATGATGGTGTCATATATTGTATATTGTGTATAATTGTATTTAACTTGTTAGGTGTATGGATGTAACACCACGAGAAATTCCTAGCAACTATGTTGTCTGGCAATAAAGTTCATGTTCATATGGTGGAGGTGGAATCAATGTGTAGGTTACTGTGTTAATGTCCTACTCTTATTACTGAAGATACAAGTATATTTCAGAGTTTTTGACAGCCTAGTAGCTTATCTTGGAAGTTGTGACTGAGATAATTTAGAGGTCACAGTGCAATGAAGGTTTCTGTAGACTGCAGAGCTGGGCAGTAAGAACAGCTAAGTTTCAGGTGCTATCTCATTCACATAAAGACGTTTGCCAGACAGGCACAGGAATCATGAGATTTGTGTTTCAGAAGAAACAAAGTGGACAAGGCTTGAATCTTATTAGTATATAAGTGTTCTGGGAGGTCATGGTACTATTAAATAAGTATGTGAATTAGGAGAGAAATCAGGCAAAGGGTAAATTTCTGCTGGACTCTTTTGTAAGAATTGTGGGCAGTTGAAACTGTTTCCTGTAATAATTGGTAAAAACTGCATAAACATTGGGAAGTGAGCTGATTCAAATATGCCAAACTCTTTCTGGTTTTTGCATGTGAATTTGCTCATCCATTGTGTCTGATGATATAGACCGCTCAAGAAGGATATGGATGTATGGTGTCTCACTACTCGATTTTTTTTTTTTTTTCTTTCAGCAATTTTTCAATTGTATTGACTTCATTTATATAATCTTAGTGATATGGGGCTATAGTAGTGCTTTGCCCTCACTACCAGTCGTTAATTGGTTCTCTGTACAGAGCAAGCTTTCAGTAATTTGGAATTTTGAAACTGTGCTAGAAAGTCATCACAGATTTATGTAATTTGTCTAACTCTGTGATCTAGTTGTGTAATCTGTTGTGTAATCTGTCGTCTTCAAGGCAACAAGATTGGCAACTGCAGTTTGCAAGAATGACATCCCCTCTGACTAGAAGTCATGTAATATGCTGTGTCTTAAGAATGTGGCCTAGACAAATATCAAACTGCATTTTGCAGAGCATGGCTAAATTAGCAGTTTAAGTTCTGTATTTTGAAGAACATGTTCCAAATTAAAGCATATCAATATACCATTACTGTTTGGTGTACAAATTTTGCTAATGTATCCTAATACAAAACATTTGCAGTGGCTTTTATAATTTATATTTAAAGCATTGGTACATCTAATAGTGTTTGATGTAAAGCAGCCTCCTGAAAATAACATAGATCTTCAAAGTTTTTCCAGGGTTTTCTTGATTGCGTAGTAATTTGAAACTCTGTTTTTAAGAAAATAATATTTAAATGCTCATTAATGTAACAGAGAAAGCTGATTAAATCTCTGTAAAATTTCCTGTGTGAGAAGAATTGCTGTATCTTTGAAGATCAAAGAAAAGAGACAATGTCAAAGTCTGTCTTGTCTAGATCTGCATTATATCTTTCACGCTGGATACCTTCCCCTCACTAATTTTGGTGGTGAAGCCATTATCTGGATTGTCATTTTAGGCTGCTGTCTTGCCAGCACACAGATTCTGTAGGCATATTATATCTCATTTGTTTCTTTACAATGGCAAATATTTAATCAAGGAAGAGAGAAGATAATGCATGTGAAGTGTTTAAATAAACTGTCATAGATTCTTTGACATGCCTTTGCCACACCACCATGTTGATAGTACATAGTTAATACAGGACTGCGGTAGTAGAATTAGCTTACCATATGTCTAAGCAGAGCATGCCAAGCATTCTGCTTTATAAATGGTTTATCTTTCTATCTTAAGAGATTTTATTTTGGTTTTATTTTTAATTCTGTCTATGATTCTAAAGCACAAATATATTCTTACTTGAATTATAATTGTATAGTCATATTTGTTAAGTATTTCAGTAAGTTAGTGCATTTTAACCTACTGTACATGTACAGGTGAAATATTATTAGGATGAATATGTTTTTAAGTGTTTCATCTGTCAGTGTTTTCTTTTTTTTAACAATATGTCAGAAATAAGGGCCTTTATATGGGAAGAGATGATGTGATCCAGATTAAAGAAGTTTACAAGTGGATTATACACCCAATTATCTCAGAAGAATTGGGCGTACCTGTTGATAGCAAGGCAAGTGCCCACACACTTTTTGGTTGACTGGATGATTTTTTATGATTTTGTCTGTTTGTATGCTTGTGTGATTCACAATTTGTATTTTTCTTACTTGCATAACATTTAAATCTACATTAAACTAATATTTGTCTGAGATTGTTTAAATGTTAAGAGGTTTATATGCTGTGTTAGGCCATAGGCTAATTTTAATTTGAGTATATAATGAATGGTGACATACTTCTGTTCATGTTTGCCTTATAACTCAAATTTATGTGTTCCCATTCTGTACTAGGCAGAATAGGTGTTGATATAGTGCATTCTTGTCATGTTTTCTTCTCCAGGTACTTGGGTTTACCTCCTACATAACAATATCATGCTGGTTAGTTTGATTGGTGTCACTAGACATATAAAGGGTGCACGCATGTAGTTGTCTGCATGAGTGTTAAGCAAGGCTAATGTTCCTTTGGGTTTGACTCCTGTTCTTGTACCTAACTCTTTTGACATAATTTCTAGGCCACCTCATCCGTAAACTGGATTAGGCAGGTTTTGTAAATATATGGATGGTATGCAGAGATTTTAATTATTGACATGTACATTAATTTTGGAACTGTCTTAATTGAAAGGAGTACTCTGAGATTGTAAAATAGTCTTAAATGCTTTAAGGATAAAATATCTATAAACTCTACTGAAAGCATTATGTACCTACTTCTTGATAGTAATATTTGTGTCAAATCAGAATATTATTACAATTTTGAATAAATTCAAGTGATTTTTACTAATATATCTTGAGACCCTGGAAAGAATTTAAAATTATGCATAGTACGAATAAATATTAAAGAAAAATCTTTCTTGCCTAATGCCCTGATGAAGTTTACTTTTGATCTGTATAGTTTCAGAATTTTATCCTCAAGTAAAGAGCCATATGTGAAGTAATGAATTTACTGGGCAAACATGCACACCTTCATCTGAAATGTGCAAAGTTCAGTCCATGTGATAGTGTAATTCTGTCCTTAAAATGTAGAAAATGTGTATATGATTGGACATGAACATTCTAATACTGTGAATAGCCAGGTTGTCTGTCATTGTATAGAAAATGATCCTAGCCTCTAATAAAGTCTAGACGTTAGCCCTGTCATTCACCATTAACAGTACAGTTTATATACTGGGTTAATTTAGAGTGGCTTGAAATGAGTCAAACAAAATCCTTGCAAAAATGTAGCGAATGTCACATACAGTCATGTAAAAAAGCACAATCCATGAAGCATTTTTTTCCTTTTTTAACATATCTCTGTCTCTCTCTGTGTATGTGTGTGTGTGTGTGTGTGTGTGTGTGTGTGTGTGTGTGTGTGTGTGTGCACACATATATATATAATCCAACGTCTGTCTGTCTGTATGTATGTCCACTTTTCATGAGAGAACTACTTAACGGATTAGATTGGGTTTTTTCAAAAATTTGCTGGAACATTCTGGTTGATTTTGTGACTTCTCTCATCGTGCAAAGTATCATAATTCGCTTGCAGGAGCGATTTATTGACACTAATCCGAAGCAGAGGCTGCGGGCCAAGGAGAGGGGGAAGCATGACGTCAGGAGTGGAGAGCTGGGCGGGGGCCTCCTCACTCATGCACCAGCCTCCGTTTGAGTCGCTGTACCGCTCTCCACATTTTGCAGCATACCTTGCCTCCACTTAGCTTGCGATACCTGTTTGTTTATTGTTTTTTAAAGTTTATCCTGTTTCAATACAATGCAGGCGGAGCCACGGGGAACAGCTAGTGTGAAATATAAAAGTTTGATTTCTCTTTAGAACACTATCCATAGGTAAAGTTTATATAATGTAACAAACATGCCACATTTACATTTTGCAGTCCATTATATAATTTTAAGTAAACATACATTCAATTTTTATATAAGGAAAAATAAAGTACACCCCTACTTTTATCACTAAATCAAATATAGTACCTAACATCAGAATCAGGTGCACCAGATCAGTTGCAAATGATTAGGACATCATTAGAATAGATCTTGGAAGAACCTGTCTTATTTAAGACTCAGACATTTGTTTGGTCTGCTGTTGCTGTTGTTGAAGTGTGTGTTATTACCATGCCCAGATCAAAAGAGGCCTTTCTGAAAGAAGGTTATAGATGCCGATGAGTTTGAGAAGGGATTTAAAAAGATCTCCAAACAATTGGAACCCAACCATTACATTGTCCAGAAGATCATCTACAAGTGCAAAAGATTTCAGACAACAGCCCTCCAGCAAGCTCAGCTTGTGATTAGAACACATCTAGTGCTGAACTATATTCAGTTAACCTTGGAGGAGATTAAAATTGTAAAAGACAAAGTCAAAAACAAAGTCATAGTTTCGGAGACAATGACCAACTAGTTGCCCACTTACTCATGGTTTGGTTTTTCTATGCTGAAGTCTGAGCTAGCCATCAAGTTAGATGAGAGAATCTTTCCATCTGATGATCCTAACATTCCTTTATCTTAGGTGATTTTTCCATACACAGGAGAGCAGCTTGGCACAGCAGTGTCTTCAAATGCTACATCCAGATACCAAGAAGATGAACAGAATAGAGGATGGCTAGTAATGGTTTAAAAATGTTGTATTATTTATATTTCTGTACAAATTACTAACAAGCAAAAATGCAGTTTGCACAGCTGATCAGCAGGTCTATTTAGGGTATGCTAGACTAAAGTATTAGGTCTTCAGCCTGTATTTAAAAGCTGAGACTGAAGGGACATGTCTTACATTAGCTGGCAGATCATTCCACAGATTCAGGGCTCAATAGCTAAAAGGTTGATATCCCATTATTATTTTGTTTGCTCAGGTTTGTGAGAAATGATAAATTCAGGCAAGTAAGCCATTTAAGTCTTTATAAGTTAAAAGGAGGGTTTTGAAATCAGCCCTAAGCTTAACTGGGAGACAGTATAAGGACTTGAAAACTGGAGTTATGCGTTTGTGTTTTCTGGTTCACCACCTGCAAGAGAGGCCATAGGGGTCGGGTGCAATGTGATATGGGTGGTGTCCGAAAGCGGGAGCCCTGGTGTTCCAACCCTCGGTTACTAAAACTGGCTCTTGGGACATGGAATGTTACCTCTCTGTCGGGGAAGGAGCCTGAACTGGTGCAAGAGGTTGAGAGGTACCGGCTAGATATAGTTGGGCTCATCTCTACGTACGGTCTGGGCTCTGGAACCATTCCTCTTGAGAAAGGCTGGACTTTGTTCCACTCTAGAGTTGCTGTGGGTGAAAAGCGTCGGGCAGGAGTGGGCTTGCTTCTGGCCCCCCCGGCTCAAGGCCTGCACGTTGGGGTTCTCCCCGTTGGACGAGAGGGTTGCTTCCCTGCGCCTTCGAGTTGGGGGAAGGACTCTGACTGTTGTTTGCGCTTATGCACCGAACGGCAGTTCAGAGTACCCAGCCTTCTTGGAGTCCCTGGAGGAAGTGCTGCGAAGCGCAGCTCCTGGGGTCTCTATCGTCCTGCTGGGAGACTTAAACACTCACGTTGGCAATGACAGTGAAACCTGGAGAGGTGTGATTGGGAGGAACGGCCTCCCCGATCTAAACTCGAGTGGTGTTCAGTTGTTGGACTTCTGTGCTGGTCATGGATTGTCCATAATGAACACCATACTTGAGCTAAGGGTGTCCATAAATGCAGTTGCACCAGGATGCCCGAGGTCGCAGCTCGATGATCGACTTTGTAATTGTGTCATCAGATCTGCGACCTTATGTCTTGGACACTCGGGTGAAGAGAGGGGCTGAGCTGTCAACTGATCACCACCTGGTGGTAAGTTGGATCAGATGGCGGGAGAGGCTGCCGGACAGACCAGGCAGACCCAAACGTATAGTGAGGGTCTGCTGGGAATGTCTGGCAGAGGAACCGGTCAGAAAGATCTTTAATTGCCACCTCCGGCAGAACTTCAGTCTCATTCCGAGGGAGGCGAAGGACATTGAGTCTGAATGGGCCATATTCTGAGCCTCCATTGTCGAAGCAGCAGAACGGAGCTGTGGCCACAAGGTTGTTGGTGCCTCTCGTGGCGGTGGATACCTAAGGTTCGAGAGGCCGTCAAGTTGAAGAAATAGTCCTATCTGGTCTGGTTGACCAGTGGGACTCTAGAGGCTGCTGAGAGGTACCGGCGGGCCAAGCATGTAGCAGCATCGGCTGTTGCAGAAGCAAAAACTTGGGCATGGGAGGAGTTTGGGGAAGCCATGGAAAACGACTTTCGGTCGGCATCGAGAAGGTTCTGGCAAACCGTCAAGCGCCTCAGGAGGGGAAAGCGGTGCTCCACCAACACTGTGTACAGTGGAGATGGGGCCCTGCTGACTTCAAATGTAGACGTTATTGACCGGTGGAAGGAATACTTCGAGGATCTTCTCAATCCCACCAGCATGTCTTCCTTAGAGGAAGCAGAGCTGGAGGACTCCAGAGGGGTACCTGTCGATATCAGGGACCGAGGTAGTTAAAAAGCTCAGAGGTGGCGGGGCCCCTGGGGTGGACGAGGTCCACCCTGGGTTCCTCAAGGCTCTGGATGTTGTGGGGCTGTCCTGGTTGACACGTCTCTGCAGCATCGTATGGACATCGTGGGCAGTGCTTCTGGATTGGCAAACCGGGGTGGTGGTCCCCCTTTTTAAGAAGGGTGACCGGAGGATGTGCTCCAACTATAGGGGGATCACACTCCTCTGCCTCTCTGGTCAGGTCTATTCAGGGGTGCTGGAGAAGAGAGTTCGGTTGATAGTCGAATCTCAAATTCAAGAGGAACAATGCAGATTCTGTCCCGGCCGTGGAACACTGGACCAGCTCTACACCCTGTCCAGGATCCTGGAGGGGGCATGGGAGTTTGCCCAACCAGTCCACATGTGCTTTGTGAATTTGGAGAAGGCATTCGATCGTGTCCCTCGAAGCATCCTGTGGGGTGTGCTCCAAGAGTATGGGGTACAAGGCTCGTTGTTACAAGCCATTCAGTCCCTGTACAGGAGAAGCAGGAGCTTGGTCTGCATTGCCGGTAATAAGTCGGACTCGTTTCCTGTTGAGGTTGGACTCCGCCTTTGTCACTGATTCTGTTCATAAGTTTTATGGACAAAATTTCTAGGCTCAGCCAAGGAGCGGAGGGGGTCTGGTTCGGTGACCTCAGAATCTCATCTCTGCTATTTGTGGATGACATGGTTCTGTTGGCTTCAACGGACAGTGACCTCCAGCTCTCACTGGAGCGGTTCGTGAAGCAGCGGGGATGAGAGTCAGCACCTCTAAATCCGAGGCCATGGTTCTCTGCCGGAAAAGGGTGGAATACTCCCTCCAGGTTGGGAACACATTACTGCCTCAAGTGGAGGAGTTCAAGTATCTTGGGGTCTTGTTCACGAGTGAAGGAAGAATGGAGCGGGGGGTTGACAGACGGATCGGTGCGGCATCCGCAGTAATGTGGGCTCTGCAACAGTCCGTCGTGGTGAAGAGAGAGCTGAGCCAAAATTCGAGGCTGTTGATTTACCAGTCGATCTACGTTCCTACCCTCACCTATGGCCACGAGTTTTGGGTAGTGACCGAAAGAGCAAGATTGCGGATACAAGCGGCTGAAAAGAGTTTTCTCCGCAGGGTGGCTGGACTTTCCCTTAGAGATAGGGTGAGGAGTTCAGTTATCCGGGAGTGACTCAGAGTAGAGTCACTGCTTCTCCGCATTGAGAGGAGTCAATTGAGGTGGTTCGGGCATCTGGTCAGGATGCCCCCTGGATGCCTCCCTGGGTGGGTGTTCCAGGCATGTCCCACTGGGAGAAGGCCACGGGGCAGACCCAAGACACGCTGGAGGGATTATATCTCTTGGCTGGCCTGGGAACGCCTCGGGGTCCCCCTGGAGGAGGTGGCCAGGAAGAGGGCGGTCTGGGCTTCCCTGCTTAGGCTACTGCCCCCCGACCCGACTTCGGATAAGCGGTGGACAATGGATGGATGGTTCATGTAATAATTCTTGCAGCAGCATTTTCAATTAACTTAAAGCTGCCTAAAGAATAGTGAATAAAACATTGCAGTAGTCAGTCCTACTAGAAATAAATGCATAAATTAATTTTTCAGTATCTTGCATATTTAAAAGATGTTAATTTTCCAGCATTTTTAAGGTGAAAAAGCAGGTTTTTGGATAGTTTTGTAATGTATGTTTTAAATGACATACTAGTTTCAAAGATAATGCCTAAATTATGTGCCGATTCCATAAAACTCATGGTGATTCTAATTGAGTTAAATAATGACAGAATGTTGTGGTGGTCAGCATCATTCCCTTCATCAACTATCATTTCAGTTTTTTTCTGTATTCAGAGACAAGTAGTTCTCATCCATCCACTCCTTTAAGTCAATAACACATCTAATTAAGGACAATATTGGAGAAACACACTTGGAAACTTGTTAAGGGTAAATTTCACACAAACATAATGTTTTTCTTTACACAGAGAACCATAGACGCATGCAATAAGTTACCAAGTAGCATGGTAGAGAGTAGGACTTTACGATATTTCAAAACTAGACTTGGCAGCACGATCCATTAAAACCCATTGAAGTTCAGGTTCACTGGACTTCAATGTCACTTCAGAATATGCTCTGTTTTCAGTGCAGCAAAACTAGACGTTTATTGGACAAATAGTTAAAAACCTAATTTCCAAGGAAGCTTTGCATCTTTAGGAGTAAATGGAGCAGTGTGCTGGCCAGGACACTAGGCTGCTCCTTAAAGATTGGAGGAACTGTGAAAGTGGCTGGACTTTTTGGTATCGGAGCATTTCAAGTTCAGTCCTAAGCAGATTTTTGGCAAGTGAAGTCATGTGACAAGCTGCTACTCGTAGTCTGTTATTTGCTACCGATATAGCCCACTATTCTCATTTGTGCCTATTCTGCGTAGTCTTATTTACTAGTGATATAGCCCACTATTTTCACTTGTGCATAACCTACTGGAAATAACAACATAAACACAGCGTTCTTGAGTTTGCTACTTGTTTCAGTTTAGCAAAATTTGTTCATTTCAAACTTGGTTGCGTAGTTGCGCAGTGGGGGTCTTGCCTGCCAGCTAGCTGGCTATGCATAATGGCAGATATTGCTGGTATTGTTGACCTGATTTTGGCGAAGCCATTTGATAGACTTCCTTATGAGCAGAGACTCCAAATCAAACAGCAGGGCAGATCAAGGCCCAAGATTGATTTAGTTCAAAAAACAGATTAAAATAACCTTTCTTTCCAGCTTTCCTGGTATGACAAGGTGAGCTAGTTGACTGGAAGTGCCATGACAAAGAGAATGATACTGTTGGCCATACCTCTTAATGAAACTGTCTCAGGATGTTTGGTCAAAACTGGGTTTTAGGAATCTGGATAACTTTGACAGGGCATACAAAAGACATGAAAAAAGCAAAGAACATGGGAGTTCATATATATGGTTAAGCTGCCTTGGCAGGGTCAGATTAGAACATGCAATTAATGACGGTGTTTGCATTCAGATGGCAAAACACAATGAGACAGTGGGGAAAAAGGGCATTTTTTATCTGCTTAATTTATGATACTTCACTGCTTGACTGTCGAGCTGGCATTCAAAGGGCAGTGACTCTGCTAGCAAGAGGAACTGCAGAGAATTCACTGAAACATTATCCAAGCATGATTCGGTCTTGGCAACACATTTCCAGTCATCATATGTATTTTCTTGAATGTCCCAATCTTTTCAAAATCATTTGATTTCTGCTTTTGGAGCCACTTACGGATGAAATCAAAGGTCAAGTTCAAACTGCTCCCTTATTTGCATGGCAAGTATGTAGCAGGGCTACATAGTAATAGTGTATTCAATGTATATGCTGAGTGCGTGTTGTTTCCATCGTCCCGTTTACTGTTCGTTATATGTACGTCAGTGAATGTTGTCCCCGTATGTGCAGCGGGGACGGATGAGGGAGAGAGACCGCAGCCCCAGGATGGAAAACACCTGTTCACATTCAGTTACATCCGGTTCATTACTATTTAAATGATCAGGAGGGAAAGAGGAAAAGGGAGAGGAGGAAGAAAGACAGAGATTTCACTTAATGACAACCGACCATCATTTCCTGCTATTTTTCACATCGTGCCTGGTACCCTGTTTGTTTCTCATTCGCCGAACTCACGACTGCTCAATCATCACCAGAAACCCCGGGTTGGACTTCATTATCCACCATATGCCAAGGAAACACGGTGAGATTGTTTCATTTATTCTGGAGATTCAAACGCATCCAATTTTTCTTGATCAGACATCCGTATTCAGGATAGTAATATACCTGGACTCAAGTTCACGGTCATTGTCATTTCAGTATTCATTCATTATTGTTATTTGTGTTTTGTGTTTGTTATATGTTACAGGGGCAAGGGAGGGTTTGTTATTGTATATATGGTGTTTTCACGTTGCTTCTTTGGTGGAGGGATATACATATATATATACAGTGCATCCGGAAAGTATTCACAGCGCATCACTTTTTCCACATTTTGTTATGTTAACAGCCTTATTCCAAAATGGATTAAATTCATTTTTTTCCTCAGAATTCTACACACAATACCCCATAATGACAACGTGAAAAAAGTTAACTTGAGATTTTTGCAAATTTATTTAAAAAAAATGAATTTAATCCATTGTGGAATAAGGCTGTAATATAACAAAATGTGGAAAAAGTGATGCGTTGTGAATACTTTCCGGATGCACTGTATTTTCTACGGAGGAGTTTGCATTATTGTTTTTGTTATTGTGGTTCATTTAATATATTTATACACCTATTTTACATATCTGCTTTTGTGTGCTTGTGTTTAACCGCCAATTGTGGGGAAAATATTATTTGTTAGAGGTACAGCTTGGTATATGTAGGTTCGCCTCAGTAATTAATCCAAGCCACAGGTCTTGGTAGTGTAGCTGCCGGCTGGGTAAGGGGTCATAAGTGGTGCCCTCTCAGAGGAATCTTTAAAAATACCATCGCTGTCTGCCTTTTAAAGAATTTTTTTTTCCCCCAATTAACAACATGTCTTTAGTGCGTGCCGAGCAGGACGACACCATGCTTCGCCATGGTGTAAGGAAGGAGTAGCCGGGGCCCGGCACGTCACGGTCAGAGCGTGTTCAGTGGTGCAGGAGGTAGTGGATTCATTGCAGTCGCTGTACCTCGAAGATCATTATGGACCTGAGGAGAAATGTTTGGAGGGTGTCTCTTTACCTCCGTGGGAAGATCTGGCACAACAAATCACCCGGCTGGATGAGAAAGTCCACGAGATTGCAGAAAGTGCGCTCAGGCGCGAAGATGCCTTGCGGGCTCGGATCAGCAGCTCCCAGGAGGAAATAAAATAAACTCCTGGGGCAGGAAATTGTGTTTTGCCTCCAGAGGCGAGATCAATGCTGGCAAGAATCTCTTCAGTGGGAAGTCCGGAGGAGTCTCCAGAATTTACGTCAATCATCCTGCCATTCAACGGCATACGGGTGTCGGGGGGGTTGCGGGGTGGTGGAATGGGGATTGGTTGGGGTGAATACATCAAGGGGAGGCTTATCTGGCTGTTAACTTTTTAACCCCCAGAAGAGCTTATGGGGGTTATAGGGGCCACCCTCTTGGGGCCGGTGCAAAGCTGGTGGCTGATGGCGAAAAAGAATGTTAAAGACTGGGCATTCTAGTATGTAGGTTTGCCTCAGTAATTCATCCAGGCCATAGGTCTTGGTGGTGTAGCTGCCGGCTGGGTAAGGGGTCGGCCGTTACAAGTAGATGAGACAACTGACATTTGATATCATGTGCAACTTTCTGTCTTAGTTTGATATGTAGATTTCTTCAGGTCAAATTCAGGAGTGACTTGTTAGATTTTTTTTTTGATGTTTCAGTGGGGCAAGATACCCAGTCTGTCTTTGATGTTGTAATTGAGAACATGCAGGGTTACAATTACAAAGAAAAACCTGTGGCTCAAACCTATGATGGAACTGCTATCTTGGCTCCCTCTCTGAATGGACTTCAGGTTACAGTTAAAGCAATAGCCCCCGGTGCAATGTTTGTACACTGCTATGCACACAGACTGAACCTGGTATTGTCTCAGGAGGAAAAATGCATGTCTGAATGGTTTTTGCATCTGTCTCTGGGTTCGGCACTTTTGTTTTTCTAAATCTACCAAGAGATGTCTTTTCTCAAGTCTGCAGGGTCTTCAAGGTTGCCCAGACATGCTCCTATTTGGTGGAACTTTACATCACGAATTGTGAGCACAATGGTGAACAACTATGAAGGGCTCCTGCAGTGTTTTGAAAAGATTGTCGAGGATTAGACCATAGTAAATGAGGACACACTCAGTGCTGCCAAAGGCTTCTTAAGAACACTGGAGGATTTAGAGTTTGTTTTCATGTTGAACAGAAATGAACAAATCTTCTCAGAAACCGATGTGGTCTTTGACATAGTGCAGCAGGGGGCAATGGATGTTTTTTTTACTGAAAGCAAAGAACTGAGAGTCTCCTTTCTTTTGCAAAGAAGAGGAGGTCAGGAGAGGCTTTCAAAGCTGTTTATGCAAAAGCGGCAAGTCTCACATCAGACCCTCAAAATGAGCCTATGCAAAAGGGTGGGTGTCTGTGACAATTGCAGGATCCCCAGAAGTGTTACAGAAATCTATACGTGGCGATCCTAGACAGTCTTATTTCTCAAAATATCTACACATTTCTATTTCAAATAACTAGTTTCTCAAGTTAGTAGTGATCAGAAATAATTTAATCCATCCATCCATCCATCCTCTTTCGCTTATCCGAGATCGGGTCGCAGGGGCAGCAGCTTGAGCAAAGATGCCCAGACTTCCCTCTCCCCGGTCACTTCTTCTAGCTCTTCTGGGAGAATCCCAAGGCGTTCCCAGGCCAGCCGAGAGTCATAGTCCCTCCAGCGTGTCCTGGGTCTTCCCTGGGGCCTCCTCCCGGTTAGACGTGCCTGGAACACCTCACCAGGGAGGCGTCCTGGAGGCATCCTGATCAGATGCCCGAGCCACCTCATCTTACTCCTCTCGGTGCGGAGGAGCAGCAGCTCTACTCTGAGCCCCTCCCGGATGACTGAGCTTCTCACCCTATCTTTAAGGGAAAGCCCAGACACCCTACGGAGGAAACTCATTTCAGCCGCTTGTATTCGCGATCTCGTTCTTTCGGTCACTACCCATAGCTCATGACCATAGGTGAGGGTAGGAACGTAGATCGACTGGTAAACTGAGAGCTTGCCTTGCGGCTCGGCTCCTTTTTCACCACGACAGACTGATGCAGAGCCCGCATCAACAGGCGGATCAGTGCGGCATCCACAGTGATCTTCCGCTCTATTCTTCCCTCACTTGTGAACAAGATCCTGAGATACTTGAACTCCTCCACTTGGGACAGGATCTCGCTCCCAACCCTGAGAGGGCACTCCACCCTTTTTCGGCTGAGGACCATGGTCTCAGATTTGGAGGTGCTGATTCCCATCCCAGCCACTTCACACTCAGCTGCAAACTCTAGAGAGAGCTGAAGATCACGGCCTGATGAAGCAAACAGGACAACATCATCTGCAAAAAGCAGTGACCCAGTCCTGAGTCCACCAAACTGGACCCCCTCAACACCCTGGCTGTGCCTAGAAATTCTGTCCATAAAAGTTATGAACAGAATCGGTGACAAAGGGCAGCCCTGGCGGAGTCCAACTCTCACTGGAAACGGGTTCGACTTACTGCCGGCAATGCGGACCAAGCTCTGACACTGGTTGTACAGGGACTGAACAGCCCTTATCAGGGGGTCCACTACCCCATACTCTCGGAGTACCCCCACAGGATTTCCCGAGGGACACGGTCGAACACCTTTTCCAAGTCCACAAAACACATGTAGACTGGTTGGGCAAACTACCATGCACCCTCCAAGACCCTACTAAGGGTGTAGAGCTGTTCCATGACCAGGACAAAACCACACTGTTCCTCCTGAATCTGAGGTTCGATTATCCAATGGACCCTCCTCTTCAGGACCCCCGAATAGACTTTTCCAGGGAGGCTGAGGAATGTGATCCCTCTGTAGTTGGAACACACCCTCCGGTCCCCCTTCTTAAAGAGGGGGACCACCACCCTGGTCTGCCAATCCAGAGGCACAGTCCCTGATGTCCATGCGATGTTGCAGAGGCGTGTCAACCAGGACAGTCCTACAACATCCAGAGCCTTGAGGAACTCTGGGCGTATCACATCCACCCCCGGGGCCCTGCCACCAAGGAGTTTTTTGACCACCTCGGTGACCTCAGTCCCAGAGATGGGGGAGCCCACCTCTGAGTCCCCAGGCTCTGCTTCCTCATTGGAAGGCATGTTAGTGGGATTGAGGAGGTCTTCAAAGTACTCCCCCCACTGACCCACAACATCCCGAGTCAAGGTCAGCAGCGCACCATCCCCACCATATACAGTGTTGACACTGCACTGCTTCCCCCTCCTGAGACGCCTGATGGTGGACCAGAATTTCCTCGAAGCCATCCGAAAGTCGTTCTCCATGGCCTCCCCAAACTCCTCCCATGCCCAAGTTTTTGCCTCCGCAACCACCAAAGCCGCATTCCGCTTGGCCTGCCGGTACCCATCAGCTGCCTCCAGAGTCCCACAGGACAAAAAGGTCCTGTAGGACTCCTTCTTCAGCTTGACGGCATCCCTTACCACCGGTGTCCACCAACGGGTTCAGGGATTGCCGCCACGACAAGCACCAATCACCTTAAGTCCACAGCTCCGGTCAGCCGCCTCAACAATAGAGGCACGGAACATGGCCCATTCGGACTCAATGTCCCCCACCTCCCTCGAGAAGTTCTGCCGGAGGTGGGAGTTGAAGCTACTTCTAACAGGGGACTCTGCCAGACGTTCCCAGCAGACCCTCACAACACGTTTGGGCCTACCAGGCCTGACCGGCATCCTCCCCCACCATCGAAGCCCACTCACCACTAGGTGGTGATCAGTTGAGAGCTCCGCCCCTCTCTTCACCCGAGTGTCCAAGACATGTGGCCTCAGTTCCGACGACATGATCACAAGGTTGATCATCGAACTGAGGCTTAGGGTGTCCTGGTGCCAAGTGCACATATGAACACCCCTAAGCTTGAACATGGTGTTCATTATGGATACTCCGTGATGAGCACAGAAGTCCAATAACAAAACACCGTTCGGGTTCAGATCAGGGGGACCATTCCTCCCAATCACACCCTTCCAGGTCTCACTGTCATTGCCCACGTGAGCATTGAAGTCTCCCAGCAGAACGAGGGAGTCTCCAGAAGGTATGCCCTCTAGCACCTCCTCCAGGGACTCCAAAAAGGGTGGGTACTCCAAACTGCTGTTCGGCGCATACGCACAAACAACAGTTAGGACCCGTCCCCCCACCCGAAGGTGGAGGGAGGCTACCCTCTCGTCCACTGGGGTAAACGCCAATGAACAGGCATCAAGTCGGGGGGCAATAAGTATGCCCACACCCACTCGGCGCCTCTCACTGGGGGCAACTCCAGAGTGGTAGAGAGTCCAGCCCTTCTCAAGGAGATTGGTTCCAGAGTCCAAGCTGTGCGTCGAGGTGAGCCAGACTATATCTAGCCGGAATCTCTCGACCTCACGGACTAGCTCAGGCTCCTTCCCCTTCAGAGAGGTGACATTCCATGTCCCAAGAGCCAGTTTCTGTAGCCGAGGATCAGACCGCCAAGGTCCCGCCTTTGGCCACCACCCAACTCACACTGCACCCGACCTCCTTGGCCCCTCCCATAGGTGGTGAGCCCATGGGAAGAGAAATAATAATAAGAGAAATAAATAATGTAAAGTTGTAATATTTACATTTTGAGTTTTAACTCTGTAAGCAATAATTAGATCTAATGTGTGGTTATGATTATACCTTTGACAATCTGGTGAAACTGCTGAGTTTAACAAATAAGTAAAACATTTGCTGAAAGTGTCAGTTTCCACATCAATATTTATATTGGAAATGAAAACGAAGACATGTAGGAATAAAGAAATGACTAGAGAGAACGGAATGAGAAAGCCAAAATTCTTGTTATAAAAGGATGGATGTTGTTATTTTTGGGACTTCTTGATTCATGAAAATAAAATACTTTATATTACAAAAGCAGAGGAGAAAACTGATATAAATTATTAAAAGTTCTATATAAAACAACATTACTTACACTTAAACATCATCTTACATGACATTTCAAAACACCAAGAAAGTTCAAAACAAGAGTAAGGTGGTAAATTATAACTTGGAATCACCTTTTTTGTATAACTAGATTTGCCCTGAATCTGCTGCCGTAAGTAAATTGTTAGCTGTTCAGAGCAAAGCAGTTTCATACAGTAGTTGTGCTGCACCCTCCAAAGCCAAACTGAAATTGTTCTATCAGGTTATTAAGTTGGGATGACGAAACATGCTTAAAAAACTTTTAGACAGAAAAATATGTGAGAGAGAGGGGGCTACGGTTGTTCAGATTTTCTGCATTAAGACCAAACATATTTATTATCATCATGATAGACAGGACTCTAACTCTGAAGGCAGGATTTGAAAGCGTGGTAGTCCCAGTACATAAGTAACATTACAAAGCAGGTAATTAATTGTTGAAGATAAAAGTATTTAAAATCTGGTAAAAGAGCTGGATGGAGAGAGGAACATAGGGAAGTTGGTGACCCTGCATTCATGGAATTATTTAGGTTTTAATATTATTGAAGTATAAATGAAGGAATTTTTCATATTCCGAATTTGTAGTAGGTGCAGATTGAAGTACCTTATTTATCAGAGAGTAAAACCCTTGTAATGTAATAGCCACTTATTTACATACTAATTTGAAATTATTGTAGTGTTTTATTTATGAATGTCTAATAATAAGCAACTCTAAACATATAGTAAAATTGCTTTTATGAAAATGTCATATCATGGGAATATTTTCTTGTGAAGACTGAATCGCAGTATGAATTGTTTAGTGGGATAACTTTATCATCTCATGCCTACTTACAGTTAGATAGATAGATAGATAGATACTTTATTAATCCCAAGGGGAAATTTACAGTTATACATCCAACTAGCAGTTCTAACAGGAGTTTAGTTGGATTTAATTAAGGGACCCTGATTTACGTGCTGAGAATGATGAAGCATCCATTTCATTGACAGATTCTAAATGATAATCATCTTGAATTCAGAAAAGGAAAATATTGTCAAGTAAATGTGCTCATTTTTATTTTTTTTATCAGCTAGTATACATGAAAAGGAGAATAGTGTTGGTAAATGGTTTACTTAGACACTTATATTCATTTCTAGAAAAATGATTATTTAATAAATTAAAAAATAATTTGTTTAATGGAAAGAAAACAAAAAGTGATGATAAAGCCAATGTCACATTACATGACTTCTGGTTTTGGGGTATGTCAGATAATATGACTGCAGTTGCTGATGGTGTGTCATATTTGCAAGATCATGTCAGTTAACACCACTGAAAATAGCTAGGCATGTCTGCTTTGTCACCTGAGTGCCAGTCTTCCAGCACAGTTGCGCTCGCTCTTTTTTGTGATAGCTAATAGCATGCTGCCTGTTAGAGCTGGTAATATATGAATGGTTAACAGCTATGGCAAGTTCAGCTGCAATGTTGGCCCTTTTTTCTTTTTTCCATGATATGTAGAACAAAAGACATCAGACAAACTAGCTTCCCATCTGTTTCTGAGGTTTAAAACTCCTGCATTTCTTATTCCTTTTTGCTGTGTCATATTCATTGTACTGCTGCATTCATTGGTTGTCAGTTCTCATTAACACAGAGCCCATCCTATGACTAAAGACAAAATCAGATATGTTTGATTTTATCAGAACGAGTCATAGACTAGTTGGAGTGAGTTGCTGGCCATGTCACATTACACGATCAGCTTCACACTCCGCCAACTGCCTCCAGCTCACTAAGATTATATAAATGAAGATTACAACTGAAAATTGCTGAAAAGGTTCCATAATGTGATATAGGCTTAAGACACCATTAATGAGATCTACAATCATTTCTGTAATTTATATACCTAGCATAGATTGAGATATGGTTCATAAGCTTGTAAAACATGTTCAAGGCACTAAATGGACATAGCTGCTAAAACATTCCAGAGAAATTTGGATGGTCTTCAAAAATGGATAAACATGTAGAGAAGCAGTTAATTGTAAGGACTTGCAAAGTCTACCACAGGTAGAGCTAAATATGTAGCAGAAACTGATGACTACCAATCCAGGAACCTTATGCAAAAACTCTATAATGTTCTACTGAGACTGCTTCTGGAGTACAGTTTGCAAGTCTTTTTGCCACAATGCAAAAAATAAAGAAGCAGCATAGAGGCGAGCAGCCAGTTGTGTCCTCTGGCATAAAAGGAATTGGTAGACTGTGGTAAATGAATCTCTTTATTCTTAAAAGCTGTTTTAAAAAAGAAAACAAACTATGCCGAGTCCTTGCAAGGTGTTCAGATTTTTTAAAGGGCATTGACTACATTGTTCAAGTTGTGACAAGGATACTGGTGGAAATAAATGGAAGGTGCATTCATGATCAAAAACAGGAAGTTGTTCCTCATGTTGCAGTTAGTGGAGTTGGGGGGGTGGGAAGTGGGGGACAGTCATACATGGTCATGTAACTATATTGATCAAATCAGCTGTCTGCATATTAATCAGGTTTGTTCTTGTTCTTTTGGCTGTTCCCTTTAGGGGTCACAACAGTGGGTCATCTGTTTCCATATCTTCCTGTCCTCTGCATCTTGTTTTGCCATCAAATCCATAAACCTTTGCACATGTCCAGACCAGCACCATCTCACTTCTCTGACTTTGTCTTCAAAACGTCCAACCTGAGCTGACCCTCTAATGTACTCATTCCTAATCCTGTCCATCCTCAACATACCCAATGCAAATCTTAACATCTTTAACTCTGCCACCTCCAGCTCTGTGTCCTGACTTTTCATCAGTGCCACCATCTCCAACCTATTTAACACAGCTGGTCTCAGTATCGTCTTGTAGACCTTCCATTTCACTCTTGCTGGTACTCGTCTGACACAAATCACTCCTGACACTCTTCTCCACCCTGCTTACACTCTCTTCTTTACCTCTCTTCTATCCTCCCTGTTACTCTGTACTGTTGATCCCAAGTATTTAAACTCATCCAGCTTCACCAACTCTACTCTGTGTTATCCTTACCATTCTTCTGACCTCCCTCTCATTCACACACAGGTATTCTGTCTTTGTCCTACTGACCTTCATTCCTCTCCTCTCTGGAGCATATCTTCACCTCTCTAGGGTCTCCCCAACCTGCTCCATACTTTTCGTACAAATCACAATTTCATCTGCAAGCATCATAGTCCACAGGGACTCTGGTCTAATCTCCTTTGTCAACCTGTCCATCACCATTGCAAATAAGAAAGGGCTCAGAGCCAATCCCTGATGTAATCCCACCTCCACCTTAAATGTATCAATCACTCCTACCACTGATCTCACCACTGTTGCTCTTCCCTTGTACATATCCTATACCACTCTTACATACTTCTCTGCCACTCCCAACTTCCTCATACAATACCACAACTTCTCTCAACGCAATCTATCATATGCTTTCTCTAGGTCCACACAGATCCAATGCAACTCCTTTTGGCATGCTTCGTACTTTCCATTATACATTCAGAGCAAACATCACATCTGTAGGGCTCTTTCCCAGTGTACTGCTGCTCACTAATCATCACCTCTCTTCTTAACCTAGCTTCCACTACTCTTTCTCATAACTCCATGCTGTGGCTGATCAATTTTATCCCTCTGTAGTTACTACAGTTATGCACATCACCCTTATTCTTAACAATCTGTACCAGTGCACTTCTTCTCCACTCCTCAGACAACCTCTCACTTTCCAAGATTACATTAAACAATCTGGTTAAAAACTCCCATACCATCTCTCCTAAACACCTCCATCCTTCAACAGGTACTGTATGTCATCTGGACCAACAGGCTTCCCATTCTTCGTCCTTTTCATAGCTGTCCTTACTTCTTCCTTACTAATCCATTGCACTTTCTTTTTCACTATCTCAACTTCATCTAACCTACTCTGTCTGTCATTCTCTTCATTCATCATTATGGATAAATAAACAGGTTTGATAAAGTAAATTAGTTTTACTTATTTTCTGTAGTTTTTTTTATGTTGCTTAGTATGGAGCTGGGCCCTAATGTTAAAAAAACTACTGTGACTAAGTGAGATATTTGTTTGGTCTGAGTTGTTTTTATGTATATTTTTTCTTTTAGAGCTGCTTTGAAATTAGTGTGGTGTTCACTCATCCGGAAACTAATGGGGATTGCCACTTTCTGTAAGTTTGCTGCATTTGTAATACCCAGACATATTCATTAATTTAATTGAATATTTCCTGTAAGCTTTAAATTAAATTATCATTCATGTTTTTTTTTACAATTTGATGGTAAATTTAAAAGAGGCTTGGTAAGAGAGCTTGTTTTCAAATTATAATGGATTTTGGAATTCATGACGCTATTCCCCATTTCATAATATTTTGATTTCTGACTGGATCAGTGTTTTTAAATATCTGTAACCAATTGTGATTGATTTAATGCTTTATTATGTTACGTTCCCCAAGTTTTACCCTCGGGCCAAGGCATACTTTTTTGTAAGACGCACAGGTCCTTGTGCAATAGTGTGAAAATCCAGCTAAGCTGCATCACCCTGGTTATTGTGGTTTTTGAAATGCCTGGGAGTGTTAAAGGCTGATGTGTTTCAAGATTACTTATCATTATATTCTCCTTTTTGTAGCAGACCACTTAAGAATATGTTTTTTCTTCAAATAAGAACAACTATTTCTTACCAAACTGTTTTATGTTATCTAGTGAAATTTGTTGTTAGCTTTTAGTAAACATTCAGAAGGTCTGCACAATTAACTTTTAACACTGAAGAAAGAAGTCTGTCTATTGAAAGGAAGAAGTGAATTCTAAAGTTTTTGCTAATTTAGTGACTTGACATTTTAGTTTCCCCTTTACATAATCCAAAATGTACATCTTATAGCAAAGTTGTATAAAAGTGAAAATGATTTTATCCATAAACTTGATTGTTCATGCATCTATTTTAATTTTTTTTCAATTTACTTTACTTTGTAAATTATCTGTTTAGGAAAGGTTTATAATTGATCCTGTTCTTTGACATTGTACGAGGAAGTGTCAAGCTAAAGTTATAAAATGGGATTGATTAGAAAATGGAATGAACCTTAACAAAACTGATAATGTCATGTCTCAATGTATTCTCCACCCTTCTCAATGCACTTGTACCACCTGCCTGGAAGTACCTGGATTCCAGCAGAATAAAAGGTTTTGTGTTATCCTCACAACTACTTGTGCACCACTTTCTTCACATCATCATCTGTCTTGAATCAAAGATCACCCAGATGTTTTTTTAGCGTTCCAAAAAGGTGGAAATCACACTGCGACAAATCTGGTGAATAAGGAGGATGTGGCAATACCACAAACTTCTCCAGACAAGCCTTGGTGTTCTTAGCAGTGTGTGGGCAGACATTGTCTTGCAGCAAAAGTTCTCCTTGAGACAGCAGTCCCTGCTGCTTAGATCGAATAGCAGGCTTCACATTGGTCTCCAGTAAGTCTCAGTAACTTGCACTAGTGACTGTAGTACCCCTCAGCTTGTAGTGTTCTACAATAAGTTGTGTGCATGAGTGGTTGCGAGGACAAGACAAAACCTTTTAACTTCCTGGCAGGTGGCGCAAGTGCATTAAGAAGGGTGGAGACTACATTGAGAAATGACATCATCGGTTTTGTTAAGGTTCATTTTCTAATAAATGCAATTTTATAACCTTAACTTGACTCCCCCTTATATTTTCTCAAACAAAATATTTACTACCTAAATTATTTTTATAATGTTACGTCATTCTGGTTTCCAGGAATTATTATGGCTATTAAATGATATGCAAGTATAACTTCAAAGAGATTACATATAACTTGTATTTAAAATTGTTATGAATTGATTTTGTAAAACTACATTACTTTTAATATATCTAATACCGTACCTCTGTGTTTTTTTTGGATTTTTTTGATCTGAGACCTTAGTGCTTTTCTTGAAGCAGTGCTATATGTATTTTTACAATACTTTTGTTTTTTGATAACGTATTTTAGAGGAAGGAAATAATGTTTATTTTATACTTTTCTTTTGTATCTCTGTAGGGCCTTAGTGTGCTCCGATTGCTTCAAACCAGCTAAAAACAAACAGGTAATATGGAGTTTATGTGGTACAACAGTTGATTTTTTTTTTTAAAATAAGAAGTAACTATTTTTGATACTGGAAACACTGGGTTGTGGAGAGAAGAACATTATTGAAATCAGGTGATGTTTAAAGTAGTGTTCCTGAAGAATTAGTGCAGATGCTGTTTTTTAACGTATGTAAATGATCTGAATAAAAATATAAATAGCAATGTAGTTAAGTTAGCAGATGAAACAAAACTAGATGTAAGGGCAGATAATATAGGATAAATTGAATCTTTACTGAAAGACCTAGAACAAATTCAGGCTTGGCAAATGAAGTTTAATATAAGTACATGTAAGGTATTACACATAGGAGGTAAAAAATTTTAGATTTCAGACCACAATGTGAGGTTTGGAAACCTCATAGGAGAATTTGGGAATTGGGACTGTCTTAATTTTCTACATCCAGAAAGTGTAGAACTGATTAAGTTGGAATGTAGGTTGATATGTTATTTAGCCTGGCTTGTGGAGTACATGTCAAGGGAGAATATGTTTAAGCTACTGCATACAACACATGTGCAATGCCTCGTCTGTAGTACTATGTGCAGTTTTGGTCTCTATATTACAAAAAAATCGTAGCAATGCTAGAGAAAGTTCAGAGAAACTAGACTGATTCCAGGACGGTGGGGGTATGAGATATGTGGAAAGACTGAAGGAATGAAAGTTTTTTAGTACAGTAATCCCTCCTCCATCGCGGGGGTTGCGTTCCAGAGCCACCCGCAAAATAAGAAAATCCGTGAAGTAGAAACCATATGTTTATATGGTTATTTTTATATTGTCATGCTTGGGTCACAGATTTGCGCAGAAACACAGGAGGTTGTAGAGAGACAGGAACGTTATTCAAACACTGCAAACAAACATTTGTCTCTTTTTCAAAAGTTTAAACTGTGCTCCATGACAAGACAGAGATGACAGTTCCGTCTCACAATTAAAAGAATGCAAACATATCTTCCTCTTCAAAGGAGTGCGTGTCAGGAGCAGTGACTGTCACAGAGATAGAGAGAAAAGCAAACAAATCAATAGGGCTGTTTGGCTTTTAAGTATGCGAAGCACCGTGGCACAAAGCTGTTGAAGGCGGCAGCTCACACCCCCTCCGTCAGGAGCAGACAAAGAGAGAGAGACAGAGTTTGTTTTTCAATCAAAAATCAATACGTGCCCTTCGAGCTTTTAAGTATGCGAAGCACCGTGCAGCATGTCGTTTCAGGAAGCAGCTGCACAAAAGATAGCAACGTGAAGATAATCTTTCAGCATTTTTAGACGAGCGTCCGTATCGTCTAGGTGTGCGAACAGCCCCCCTGCTCAACCCCCTACGTCAGGATCAGAGAAAGTCAGCGCAAGAGAAAAGTAAGCTGGGTAGCTTCTCAGCCATCTGCCAATAGCGTCCCTTGTATGAAATCAACTGGGCAAACCAACTGAGGAAGCATGTACCAGAAATTAAAAGACCCATTGTCCGCAGAAACCCGCGAAGCAGCGAAAAATCCGCGATATATATTTAAATATGCTTACATATAAAATCCGCGATGGAGTGAAGCCGCGAAAGGCGAAGCGCGATATAGCGAGGGATTACTGTATAAGCAAATGGAGATTAAGAGGTGACGTGACGGTCACCTCTTAAGTGTTTAGAGTTACAAAGGATTTTGTTGACCTTAAAAATGTCCTAATGTTTTAATATAATGCAGAGTTCTGCAAAGTTAAACTTGTTAAAAAAAATTTGCATTCATGAACACAATAAAAACTATAATTAAAATGTTTCCATAATGTTACATTTAAGTACAAAGTTTAAAAGAAACTTAATTAAAATGTAACAAATTATTTATGTATATAATACAAATTTATTTATGTATGCAATATTGTTATAAATCAATTTAGCATGAAAATAGTTTGTCAATTTAATGCTGTAAAAAAATGTGTTTTTATATTATGTTAAATGTGACTCATAATATTTAATTTGTATGTTTTACTTCACTGTGTTTTTATTTTAGAATTATTTAGATAATGATTTTTAATTCGTGGGCTGAGAGCTTATGTGGGAAAGCTGACATTTCTGTAATCGAAATGTTCTATAACTGAAATGGAAGGCAGGTACAAATTACCTCATTAGATCACTAATATTCATGAGATAGTTTTACAAAGGTATCGAATTTGGCACTAGATTCTGAGTTGTATGTAAAATAGAAAAGGGATTCTGAGAAAATAAGTATAAAATTTTTAAAAGAGTGGCATTATCTATATTACTAAACGACAGTTTAATTTATGCACGGCGGACGCACTGAAGCGCATGCGCACTGGAGGAGTCACGTCTCCAAATGGAAAGAGCTCAACGATTTGTAATACAAAACCGAGCCCATAGTTCCCACAGTCAGTGCATGGTGCCCAAACACCACGACCTGTAAACTACACCTGCTCTAATCCACTGTGCCAGCAGTCAGTGTGTGTAAGTTGGAGTATGCTTCCTAACAGTAAACGACTTCTACCTAACAACACAGCCACAGAACAACAAAGACGAGACCGCATGGATAAAAACAATACACGGAGGCTAGGAGTCACGGCTCCAAATGGAAGGAGCTCAACGATTAGTAATACAAACACGAGCCTATATGGCTACGACCTCTAAACGAGCCCGTATAGATAAAAACAATGAATGAAGGCGCCCACACAAAGAAACCGCTTTAGTACAAATATGTTTATTTAATTAAATGAAAACTTTACCATGGCTACGACCTGTGAACTAAACCTGAGGTAAAGCGTGCATGCCAGGTTGTACAGCCGCCCGAACGTGACCGCCCACACCACCGCACCGGATCCGCCGCCATAGTCACTTCAGCACGCGAATCTGCCGCCGTCAGCAAACGACTTCTCGCTGAAGACACAGCCATAGAAAAACAAAAAAGAGACTGCAGGGATAAAAACAATAAACGAAAGCTCCTACAATGCGCTTCTGAAACACCAGAACCAGATGAGTCACAGCTCCAAAAAGAAGCCGCTTTAGTACAAATATGTTTATTTAATTAAATGAACTTTCCCAGGACGCACCCACCCTCCATGATATTTCATCCCTCCAAGTATCGGAGGGAACAGAAAGTGATTGCCATTCTTGGATTTGCGATTCTTTCGAGAATCGCGAGCTTGCTGGTTTATTAGAATGTGTATGTTTAAACTTAGATAAAGTGACCAGTGTGTGTATGCTTGTAAGAATATGTGAAATGGAAGCTTGGGACTTCAAAATGGAAATGTTTCAAAAATAACTTAATGAACAATCATCCCAACTATGTATCAGTTGTCCCTGTTTTTTGACTGATGCAATATTATGTATATGGCAGATAGCATGACACTGTAAATTCAAAGCCCTTAAAAAAACATTAGGAGAGAGAGAGAAAAACAACTGCCAAAGAGAAGACAATTCAGTGAGATTTTGCGACCTACAGACCACCCCTCCACGCTCAAGCATCAGTCCTGGTTTAAGAAAACAAACACTGCAATGTCCACATCTACTTCCACCTGATACAAAGCTTGCTGTGTGACCCTGATTTGAAATGTTCAGTCTGTATGTTGACATAATATTTACACCTGGTTTCTCCTTTTAATAAGCATAAGTAATGTTTGAAATTGTTTGAATATTGCTTTGCCGAGGTTGTCCAGTTGTTTACTGACATTTAGCAATGACTGAGGATTGTTAATGAAGAGAACTTTCCATTTAGGTCATATACTGTCAGGAGTAATGATCAGCCCTTCATTTTTGTTATATTGTGTAGCCCTTTCAAAAGTAGCCATCAGGATACAAAAAACCTGATGGGAGTACTGGTTCCTGGCTTTTGTTTGGGTATTCTGAATTGTAGCCCTTTCAGAGGAAGCAGACTGATCAGCACTGTCAGGGATATATCGTGAGTGGACCGGCTTCTAGCTCCTGGTAATGTATTGATGTTGAGGTATCTAGCCTTGGCCAATGTTGATATTTTTGCTTTTTATTTGAGCTTATCTGTTCTAAGTGAGTGTTAATAGTTTAGGCATTTCCAGCATTAACTTGTCCACCAATATAAAAAGAACCTCAGAATTTAAAGTGCCTTTTGTGGACACCTTTACACCAAAAAACAGTCAGTCTAATATTTTAATCATAATTTAATCAAACGGCTTCATTTAAAAGAACTTAATATGACACAGTAGTATCAACACTTTATCCACCAATCTATGTCTGTTGATATTTTAGGAAGCAAACAGCAGCTTACTTCTAGCTGGCCATTCCTTCTAAACCCAATGTCAGTTCTTGGGCATGCTGTCCCCCTCACAGTATAGGGATTTTGTATGCTCTGACTTCTGACCCAGTAAGATACACAGAGCTCTCAGGTCCCCACATATGAATCATGAGCTCATTGCAGTTAATTTTCTTATTGATGAGTTAAGCTTTAAACATAGATTTTTGTGTTAGAAAATATTACATTTAAACAAATTATCATTAAAATAAAAATACTGATATTTACTTATAGTGCAAAAACAAAAAAAAATAGAATAGACTGCTAAAAAATGTTAAATAATGGACAAAAATGTTTTTTTCACTTTTGAATTAAGCTCCAAAAATCTATATATATAATTCACTAAGCCAGAAGACAAGTAGCCGACCATGGAAAGCACGCCGGAAGGGGCATGGATTCACTAAACCGCCGACAAGTTAGACGCCAATGGCGCACGCAGGAAGGAGCCACACCCACCAACTCTTAGACCATTGGATACGACGAAAAAAATCACAGTCACGCCCACCAACTCGGACGCGACGCCTCGAAAAACATGCCGTCATTTCTGTTTGTCTGTGCCACAGTCCACTTGCAGCCCTGAACCACGTTGACTTTTCATTAGTCAACCTCAGTGGAATCTTGGTTCACACACAGGCAGCGCGAGAGAGAGAGCCGCGCGCACACACAGAGGCAGCGCCAGAGAGACAGAGGCACACACACACACACAGAGGCAACGCCAGAGAGAGACAGAGGCATACACAGGCAGCGCGAGAGAGAGAGATGCGCACACACACAGAGGCAACGCCAGAGAGAGAGAGAGAGACAAGCGCACACACAGGCAGCGCGCGAGAGAGAGCCACGCACACACACAAAGGCAGCGCGAGAGAGAGCCGCGCACACACACAGAGGCAGCGCCACAGAGAGACAGAGGCACACACAGGCAGCGCAAGAGAGAGCCGCGCAATCCTTTAAAACTGAAGTTAAAACACAATGAAGGAAGCAGTCTTTAAAAACCAATAAGCCCTGTGCCTCTTTTTCATTAGCGTCTCACCTGCTTCAGGCCCTGCAACAGTCGAGACGCTTTCTCTGCAGCTGACCTTCTCTGTGCCTGACTCCACTACTGTCAGTCGCCTGATTAAAAATGACCTTTTGAAGGTGAGCTATGGACCCGCTATACCACAGGAACACATTGCCTTCGAGCCTGCTCTCACTCACTCTTAACGTAACGGCTTTCTCTCTCTCTCTCCTCACTCGCTCGCTCACACACTGCACAGGGGAGAAATGCCCGATGCACGAGTCTACCCTGAAACCGTTTCAGCCACACTTCCACGCCCCTCGCTACACTGTGAGTGCGATAATTATTTATTTAAAAATGGGCTTTTGAAGGGGAGCTGTGGACCCGCTATACCACAGGATCACCTGTGACATTGCCTTCACATTGTTTTCCTTTTATTTATAATCCTGTTGAGCAGATCAGACACCCAGGCAAACAACACTGAATAATCAATAGCTGCAACTACTTTGCCCGCCCCCACTCCTCACATGAGTCGGTTTCGTCTCTGTTTAGCAGTGTTTGCCAGACTCGGTCCTGGTGAACCCCTGTGGCTGCAGGGTTTTGTTTCAACCAGATTCCTAATCATTAATGTCGGTGAAACTCATCCGGGATAAGTCGGTTTTTCAAACGCAGCCGTGTAGCAGATTAGTCTAGCAAGATGCAATAATCCGAGATGAATGCGCGCCCTCGCGCTGAGTGAAAAGCCAATATATATTGAGTCTACAAAACATGATCAGCAAGTCTTTGATAGGCTGCAACAAAATGATGAAAGAACGGGCGCATTTTTTTCACACAAGCTGAGTGGGTGGGTGTTAGTTAGTTAATTAGCAACTCGAAGGATTTCAAGATATAATATACACAAGAGGTAACACTGCAAAAGCGGCCCAAACCAGAAAAGACAGCTGGCAAAAAGTGGCTGACAAATTAAACGCGTGTGCATTGTACTTACTGAAAGCAGCGTTACGGATTTTCCAAATGTTCATTTTTTTCCCTCTGCTTAAAAAACATTGAAAAAGCGGCGCGGATTGGTTTGCAGTGTGTAAAACAGTTTGTTTGTCGCGGATAATTTGCTATCCACACAGGGAGGAACCGGGAAGCGAACCCACAATCTTCCACTGTCTCCTTACTGCAAAGCAGCCGTACTACTACAGCGCCACAAGGCAGTTAAAGAATGCACCGGGCCACATGTTCATTTTTTCCCCTGTGCTTAAAAGACATTAAAAAACTGTTTCTCAACTGTGACTCCGGAACAACTCAGTACGCGAAAAGTGGCCAGAATCGCAAACAACAATGAAAACTCTACGTGACTCACAGGTAGTGATGGGCCGCTCGATACTAAGGTTTCGACACTGTGTCGAGCTTTCGAAGCACTGCAGATTTTAATACTTGATCGAATAATGACATCTGTGATTTAAAGATTTCACATTTTCTTTCTCAAATGTGCTTACCTATATCATGGCAAAGTACAGGGATAAACCTTTATTTTCTGTCTACTCCGTTTTAATTAAGACAGACCAAAGAAAACATTTAAGGCTATTAAATGTGATCTCAAGAAAAGATATGGGTTAATTATAATACTAATAACAGGAGTGATTATAATGATACAGTGCAAAAGTAAATACTAATTGAAAGAGCCGGGAATGCATGAGTGAGGCGTCTTATTTTGTTTAACTCTTGCTATCGTGTAGTGCATTCTGCCTGTCGGCGTTAGTTATATTTATATTTTTTAGACATCAGACACTAGAAGCTGCTGACGAACCCTTCTCTTCGTTGTCAGTCTGTAGCTACGAAAAAATAAAAGCAATACGACTTTTAACAGACGTCATTGAAGTGTATCATAAGTTTCTGTAACGTTAATGAAAATGGCCAGGAGGTGTCACGAGAGAGGTGAGTGTCAAATGCTTCGAAGCTTCGATACAATTTCCGACACAATTGCTTCAAACGTGTTGATGCTTCGCGAGGCTTCACCCCGCCCATCACTACTCATAGGTTACTGAACGAGAAATCGGCAGACTAGCATGATGGATGGGGCGTAATGGGCGTCCTTCCCCTCTCCTCCGGATTTTTCAAATGTAAATTTTTTCCTTGTGCTTAAAAATCATTAAAAAAGCGGCCTGATTATGCGGCGTATGGTACGCAGCGGGTTGGCTAGTATATATTAAAATGACATGAAATAAAAGATTTTTTTAATGAATACCAATGAATAGATAGATAGATAGATAGAGAATAGTAAGGCTGGCGCCCAGGTCTAAGATATTTTTCCATTACAAACAGGAATTAAAAAATAATTTTGACTACATCAAACAATAGCAGCAAGTATTTGTACAGTTGCATAATAAATACCCATACGTTTTGCTACCAGGATGTCCCATCAAGTTCACATACACCAGGCTGAAAGGGGGTATACCGTTGAACAGTTAGTGAGGCTCAGGCCAGCATAAACACTGAATAGATTTTCTGCAATTCTGTACCTACTAACAATGCAAAGATATAATAAAACCAAATGCAGCCAGAATTATCTACCGCTAACAAATTCAAAATAGAAAAGCAACCAAAACACAAGGCGCAATAAAAATAAACAAGTAAAACAGCCATCAGAAATTATGCAATTATATTAATGTACAAACACCTAGTATACAAATGAGAGACATTAAAGTTCATATTTACAATATGCCAGTAACAAACAAAATGAATATACACAGATTGATGTAAGTGGTTCTCCTCAGTTCAGATAACACAAAAGGTAATAAACAATTATGGGAACACAAAACAGGAACTGATTGTGAAGATGGGCTGTCTCATAATGAAACACTATTTATTCTTACTTCAGTCTGGGTAACTGTGGCTCTCTGGAGAAATAAACATTGACTAAACATCAAATGAACTATTGAAACTGCTCTAAAATCAAGTGTAAAATCCTTCATTGAAGAGACCTTCTTACTAAAATTATAAGTCATTAAATAGGAAAAATTCTGGACTTATTCTTTAACTGCTGTCTTTCTCTTGCAGTCACTCCTCTTTTTTCCCTCTCATTACTGGTATATTTCCAGACCCTAAACCATCTGTTTCTACAGCAGACCCATTTGACCAGTGGTTCTCAACCTTTATATTCCTCCAAGTTAGTGTACCTTGAGAATACGTGAGGGTCCCCCTACACAAGCCATGGTATCTAACCTCTTGCAACTTTCCTGCGGCCTTGACAAAGGTGATCGTTTTCAACCTTACATTTATTAACAAAAATATATTTACTGATGGTGCTATTACACTGCCTGTGCATTTTTAAAGCAAAATACAAAATTAAGAGGCCATTTCATGAACAACCTATATTTTCTATTAAACAAAAGTTATTTTTTTTACCAGTATCTGAACTTTCTAATCATTACATAATCAAAATAGGCATTTTTAGGGATAAAGAATAATCAGTAAATACCAAAACGGAGAATTTGTCACTCTCTGCAGATATTTTTGATAACTAAAAAAGCTACTCACTCGGTTTAAGTATTATTTTTTAAATTGAGTGATTATGTATTTCTGACAATAAAAAAAATCAATAGTAATTTTTAAAATGCAAAATTGGTTGTGTCAGACTTTTTTTTTATATATAACTTGGTTATCCTCTGGATTCAGCACTGAAACATTTCATCAATGATATTCACATTTAACAGAAGTAAAAATGTAAATATGTTTTCTCTCCACAAGTAACAATCAAGTCAGCAGAAAAGATTGTGTGAGGTGGTGGCAGCAGTCAGGAACACTGCAGATGGGTGACCAGCCTTGGGACCTGCATAGCTTTTAAAAGTGAGCACAGTTGCATTAACAGCATGTCTGAAGTCAACCTACCTCCTCCTTCATGAGATGTCGCATCTTTGGCATCATGCTAAAATACAGAAGTGTTTTATGACAGCGTGGCATATCACATTCTTTTCACTTTGTGGTGTTTGGTCATTACTAACAACCCATTCTCATTCTAACTTCAGATTAGTAGCTGTGGTGCAGTGTGCTATACACAGACAAATGCAAGCGACAACTAAACCTTGAATAGCTTTGCATATCTGGAGAGTCCATCTAAATTCTATGTGCACATGAGACATTAAGGAGACATTTTAATGGCACATTTAATGTAATCTCAGTAAACCATATATGGATGCAATCTATATATGAAACACACTTTAAAGGGGGTCTTTCAGAAAACCAACAGTCATTGTGCTCTGCATATAACATGTTTTGAATATTAATGAGTTGGTACGCTTTTAAAAAGATAAGTTTGACAGACATGCTGTAGCTCCATTTGTATGAAGCAATTACAAAGTTAACTATTGCCTTTCATCCTGGCACTCCATTTAAAAATTTGAAATTCTCAATTCTCACATGAAAAATCAATCAGACATTAAATAGTGTGTTGCTCCAAGCACATTGTCTCAAAGTACTTCATACAACATGCAGCAAAACAATTCAAAGCAACAAAATAATAAATAACAGATGTTTTGAGAATTGATACCTTCATCTGTTTAGAGATACTAGTACCCTAGAAAGTCACACTGTACCCTGCTCTGCTCTCCAATAAATGCAAGTTATCGCAAATATACTAATAACCCAATTGTGTTTTACTCACTTAGAATATGGAACCAAATTAGAAAGCATTTTAAGATGGAAAATCTTTTATCGGTGGCACCTCTGCAAGAAAACCACCTCTTTCAACCCTCTGCAAACATATCCAGTTTTTAATACCTGGAAAAGTTTTGGGATTAAAATGCTCAGAGATCTTTATATAGAGAACATATTTGCATCTTTTGAACAATTATGTTCGAAATTCAACCTCCCAGCTACACATTTCTTTCACTATCTTCAAATTAGAAATTTTGTTAAACAGAAATTGCCCGATTTTCCCCACCTTGCACCCTCCACAATGCTGGAAAAAATACTGCTCAATGCCGAGGAATTAAACACCATTTCCGCATTATATAAAATCCTATTAGAGTCCCTACCTTTCAAAGATCCAAGAGGACATTGGGAAGAAGATCTCTTAATCAATATATCAGAAAAGGAGTGGAAGGTAGCAAAGCAAAGATTTCACTCGAGCTCCATATGCGCAAAGCACAGAATTATTCAACTAAAAGTTATATACCGAGCTCATCTCTCTCGCTTAAAACTGTCCAAAATGTTTCCAAGGCAAGATCCAACCTGCGAACGCTGCAACCAAGCTCCTGCCTCACTGGGTCACATGTTCTGGGTGTGCACCAAATTAACATCATTTTGGACAAAAATTTTTAAGTACCTTTCAGACAGCCTTGGGGTCACAATCCCTCCTAACCCATTAACATCTGTGTTTGGTGTTCTTCCAGACGGACTTGAAGTGGAAAAGGACAAGCAAACGATGATTGCATTCACTACACTTTTGGCACGCAGACTCATTCTGTTAAATTGGAAGAATCCTAACTCTCCTGTGATAAGTCAGTGGGAAACCGTTGTTTTGTATTATTTGAAATTGGAAAAAATCAAATTCTCAGTTAGAGGATCTGTACAAAATTTTTTCAAAACCTGGCAGGATCTGATCAATATTATTTTAGAATAAGAGAAATAACCATTACCGCATTTAACTCCCTTCTCTATCTCTTATTTACATATATATTTATTTGTCCCTTTCCTTTGCTTAATGTTGTCTTATTAAAAAGCTCTAAGCAATTCTCCTTTAGCTAAGCTCTCCTTCTCAGGGGTGGGGTTTGATTTGTTTTTAATTTGTTTGGTTATAAATTGATCTGTTTGAATGGAATGATTACAATAAAAATTAATAAAATATAATTAAAAAAAAAAAAAAAAAAGTCACACTGTAGCCATTTCTTTTATTCTGAATGCATATGTGAATAACTTCACAATGTATTAAAAAGGTTTAGGAATAGTCCTAATGAAAACCTCTATTATTGGTACAAGGTTGAAATACTGAAGAAAAAAAAACAAAAACAAAATTTTTAGAATATATTTTGTGAGATATATACAGATTTGTTACCTTTTTTTGCTTTTTTAAAATTGAGGTAATGCAATGCTACAAGATAAGTTTAAAGTTGTTCAGGAAGGTATCCACCCCAGAGGGATAGACAATCATCATTAGTAGGGGACTATAGCACTGGATTAGTTTGGGCTGAGGAGGCAGTAATGTTTTTGCCTTAGACTGTTTTATTTATTTATATGTTTATTTACTGCATACTAAGATATCATAAGGAAAATATGCTTAAGAAACAGATGAATAAGTAGGGCTTTCTAGAGCAGACAAAGAATCGATATACAGTACATACGCTGCAAGTTTAATCAGTTGAGAGCAATGCGTTACCAGTAGTGTAGGCATTTATAGAGCAGGGTGTTGTGAGAAAAATCACATGGGGAAAAAAAGATGCTGACAAATGTGTGTTGACAAAAGCACACCATGACAAATGCAGAGGAAATATATACATAGCTGGTAAAAAAAATCTATATTGGCAAAAATAAAACTTGCAAAATAAAATTTATAATGTGAGGAGAAACACACAAATGGAGACAAAAGATGACCTTATAAAAATTAAACAGAAACTGTACTGTGTAATTTATAATGGCATGTTATATACAGTCCCTTGTAGAACTCATCCATGTATTGATATTAACTGTTGTAGGTGGACATTAAGCTGGACATATCTTGATTTCGCTCTGGCTGTAGAGGTGAAGTATTATAACAAGCACTGAGATGGTAGAGAAACACACAGACCTTGTAAAGTGAACAGTCTGAGACATCACAGACATATTTATTGGTTCACTTCACATCATAAGAGACATATTGCTAAATGGTTGTCCACCTATACCGACTTCTGTACTGTTAAGGGCCACGAAGAACACTACCAAAACAACAAATACGTAAACAAGCACTGGGACAAGTCATATTTTTATGCACACGGGGCAGTATGGAATTCACAAACTCTTCAAAAGAAATCGGAGTTTGTCACAAATCTTGAGCTAATACCATTTAAAATTTCTACAAAAGATTTGCACATAACATGGTTCTGTAAATTGCATATGACAGCTCTTTTATTTACTTTGTTTTGTCTCTCCATTTGTAGATGGTGTTTTACTTGTGTTTCTTTTGCACAGACAGGTGATTTTTTACTAGCTGCATGCATTTTTTCTTCCTGAGTTTGCCATACTACAGTTTTGTTGGCAAGCATTTATAAATGTATAAAGTGTGTCATATAATTGCATCTACTAATATGCAGTGGGGCTAAAAACTGTGTGTGGTCAAAAGGCATTTAACTTGTAAACACAAACATCAGGTGAACCTTATAATTTAGGAATGAACTGAAAATATGATTACTATACTATTATATAAAAATTATATGTTTTAGACAATAGTATGTGTGATATATGTATGTGTGTGGGTGGGTGAGTGTGTATATATCAAAAAGGCAAGTTGACAGGGGGATATTATAGTCGTGGGGGACTTTACCTGAATATTAATTGGGCAAACCTTGCAAATAGTAGAGCAAAAGATCAGGAGTTTTTAGATGTAATCAGTGACTGTTTTTTAACACAGTAAGTACTTATGTGGGAGAAAGCTTTCCTAGATGTAGTATTTTGTAATATTATGCATAGAATTGAGGGTGTAGAGGTGATTGGACCACTATGGTCATTTGACGATAATATAATACAAGTCACAGTGTTTTGGAAGGGCGAGAATTCAAAACTGTTAATGTTTAAGTTTGGTAGGGCAAATTTTGAGCAGATTCAGCAAAGTCTAAGGAGGATGGACTGGGCTATGCTTTTATATATAAACTGCTCAAAAAGATTAAAGGAACACTTTGAAAACATATCAGATCTCAATGAGAAAAAAATCATGCTGGATATCTATATTGATATGGACTGGGTAATGTATTAGAAACGAAAGGATGCCACATCATTTGATGGAAATGAAAATTATTAGCCTACAAAGGGCTGAATTCAAAGACATCCCGAAAATCAAAATGAAAAAATGATGTGGCAGGCTAGTCCATTTAGCTGAAATTTCATTACAGCAACTCAGAATCATACCTAGTAGTTTGTATGGCCCCCATGTGCTTGTATGCATGCCTGACAACGTCGGGACATGCACCTAATGAGACCACGGATGGTGTCCTGGGGGATCTCCTCCCAGATCTGGACCAGGGCATCACTGAGCTCCTGGACAGTCTGAGGTGCAATCTGGCGGTGTCAAATGGACCGGAAACATAATGTCCCAGAGGTGTTCTATTGGATTTAGGTCAGGCAAGCGTGGGGGACCAGTCAGTGATATCAATTCCTTCATCCTCCAGGAAATGCCTGCATACTCTCGCCACATGAGGCCAGGCATTGTCATGCACCAGGAGGAACCCAGGACACACTGCACAAACATAGGGTCTGACAATGGGTCCAAGGATTTCATCCCGATACCTAATGGCAGTCAAGGTGCCATTGTCTAACCTGTAGAGGTCTGTGCGTCCCTCCATGGATATACCTCCCCAGACCATCACTGACCCACCACCAAACCGGTCATGTTGAATGATGTTACAGGCAGCATAACGTTCTCCATGGCTTCTCCAGACCCTTTCACATCTGTTAGATGTGCTCAGGGTGAACCTGCTCTCATCTGTGAAAAAGCAGAGGGCGCAAGTGGTGGACCTGCCAATTCTGGTATTTTATGGCAAATGCCAATCGAACTCCATGGTGCCGGGCAGTGAGCACAGGGCCCACTAGAGGACGTCGGGCCCTCAGGCCACCCTCATGAAGTCTGTTTCTGATTGTTTGGTCAGAGACATTCACACCAGTGGCCTCTGGCAGTGCTCATCCTTTTCCTTCTTGCCTAAAGGAGCAGATACCTGTCTTGCTGATGGGTTAAGGACCTTCTGCTGCCCTAACCAGCTCTCCTAGAGTAACTGCCTTTGTCCTAGAATCTCCTCCATGCCCTTGAGACTGTGCTGGGAGACACAGCAAACCTTCTGGCAATGGCATGTATTGATGTGCCATCCTGGAGAAGTTGTTCTACCTGTGCAGCCTCTGTAGGGTCCAGGTATCGCCTCATGCTATGAGTAGTGACACTGACAGTAGCCAAATGCAAAACTAGTGAAAAAACAGTCTGAAAAGATGAGGAGGGAAAAATGTCAGTGACCTCCACATGTTAAACCATTCCTGTTTTGGGGGTCGACTCATTGTTGCCCCTCTAGTGCACCTGTTGTTAATATCATTAACACCAAAGCAGCTGAAACTGGTTAACAACCCCCTCTGCTACTTAACTGATCAATAACCCAGACGTTTCATTGACTTGATGCTATACTCTGATTCAAAAGTATTCCTTTAATTTATATATACATACCAGTAACCCCGCGATTCTCGAAAGTATCGCAAATCCAAGAATGCCAATCACTTTCTGTTCCCTCCAATATTTGGAGGGATGAAAAATCATGGAGGGTGGGTGCGTCCTGGGAAATTTTTCATTCAATTAAATAAACATATTTGTACTGAAGCTGTTTCTTTCTGGAGCTGTGACTCATCTGGTTCTGGTGTTTCAGAAGTGCGTTGTAGGCGCCTTCATTTATTGTTTTCATCCATGCAGTCTCGTTTTTGTTTTTCTATGGCTGTGTCGTCAGCTAGAAGTCGTTTGCTGACGGCGGCGGATTCGCGTGCTGAAGTGATGATGGTGGCGGACCCAGGCTTGGAGGTGCACAGTACTAAACGAAGGTGGTATATGTGGTGGTGTGGGCGGTCGCGTTTGGGCAGCGGTGGTAGTGTGTACGGCTTGCCTGTTGCCTCTGGCATCTGTGCATATATACTGTACAACCTGGCGTGCACGCTTTACTTTAGGTTTAGTTTACAGGTCGTATCCATACGGGCTTGTTTTTGTATTTCTAATCGTTGAGCTCTTTCTTTTTGGAGCCGTGACTCCTTTGCCTCTGCTGTTTCAGAAGTGCATTGTGGGCGCCTTCGTTCATTGCTTTTATCCATACGGGCTCGTTTTTGTATTTCCGTTAGTTGAGCTCTTTCTTTTTGGAGCCGTGACTTCTTTGCTTCTGGTGTCTGAAGTGCGTTGTAGGAGCCTTCGTTTATTGTTCTTATCCATGCGGTCTCGTTTTTGTTTTTCTGTGGCTGTGTCGTTAGGTAGAAGTCGTTTACTGTTAGGAATCATAATTCAACTTACTTTTAATATTGAATTACCATTATGTGATTCAAATACGCCACACTGACTGCTGGCACAGTGGATTAGAGCAAGTTTAGTTTATAGGTTGTGTTGTTTGGGCGTCACCTACTGACTCTGGGAAGCCGCTGGGTTTGACTCTGGGGCGCTGTGCGCATGTGCCTCGGTGCGTCCGGCATCCGAGCATATAATTATACAACTGTGATTTAGTAATATATATATATATATATATATATATATATATATATATATATATATATTATATACTGCATATAAAATAGAGAGAGAGAGAGACGTATGGGTCGCAGACTTGCACAGGAGAGGAGGTGGTGAGTCCAGGTTCCCAAACAAATCTGCTTTATTGTTGTGAAGACAAGAACCTTCTCAAAGTATTTATTCAGACAGGAGCTGTTACTCAGACACCCGCAGCATGTAAGCAGCGACAATGACGTTGTCCTGCATTCACTCTCTTCTCAGATCAGAAGAACAGATAGCCTTCCTGCACATGCAAGGAGACAGAAATTGCACTCACATCCCAGTCAGCAGCTGATTTTAACTGTTCCTTGCAGCAGCCAGTGGCCGACAAATGTGTTACACAGTAAGTTTGTGAACTTACAGTTGCATTGGCAGCGGACAACCAGTCCCTGCCTGCATTATCAGAGTGTTGGCACACAGAGCAGTTGTGGGATTGTTGGGGTCTCAAAATTTCACCATATATAAATATTTATATACACTGTATTATCTGCACACACACAGACGTTAACAATGATTTATTATTTAGGGACACTCTACTAATAATGGGTAGGCCCCCTGTTGCTCTCAAAACCTTCTTAATTCATCATGGCATCCATGTTGGCAACATTTCTTTAAGATTCTGGCCCATGCTGACATAATTGTATCACACAATTTCTGCAGATTTGTCACTTGCATATTCTTGCTGCAAATCTCCCATTCTACCACATCCCAGAGGACATTAGAGATAGGTAAATTGTGGCCAAGAAGGGATGCATATTGTCAACAACAATTATCAAATAGGCTGTGGTATTGAAGCAGTAATTGATTAATATAAACAGCCCCAAACTATGCCAAGAAAACATTACCCACACCATTACACCACTCGCAGTAGCTGTTGATACAAGGAATGCTGGGTGCATGGAGTCATGCTGTTGATGGCAGATTTTGACCGTGCTATTTGTGTGCCTCAGCAGATTCATCTGTCTTCAGCTGTCCAGTTTTGGTGAGAGTGTGTCCCTTGTAGCTTCAGCATTTCGTTCCTGGCTGATTGGAACAGATTCTGACATGGTATTCTGCAGTTGTATCCAATCTCCCTCAAGGTTCGACATGTTGTACACTTTGAGATGCTTTTCTGCTCACCACAGTTGTACCATGTGGTTGTCTGAGTTACCATAGCCTTTCTGTTTGCTTGAACCAGTCTGGCCATTGTCCTCTAACCTCTCTCATAAACAATGCATTTTTTTATGCAAAACTGCCACTTGCACCATTTAGAGTAAACACTAGAGACTGTTGTGCTTGAAAATCCTAGGAGATCAGCTGCTGCAAGAATTCCCAAACCAGCCTGTCTGCCTCCAACATTCATTGCTATTCTGGTGTTTGATGTGAATATTAACTAAAGGCCCTGACCTTTACCTGCATGATTTTATGCATTGCGCAGCTGTCACATAATTGACTTATTAGGATTAGCAGGTGTACGTGTATTTTTAATAATTTGCTCTGTGATTGTGTGTGTGTGTTTGAGAAAATATATATGCAAAATATATAAAAAACCTTCCACAGAAGCACAAGTTGACTGGGCCCTTAATGGTGAGTTTAACTGGAATGCCAATACATGCACTTTTTTTGTTAAGTGGTTAATTTTATAGGTCAATTTACTATTAATAAAAATGCAAGATTCAGTATTATTAATATTACTAGCCATGTGCGCCCAACTACGTTGCGTGTGTTAAAGTTGTCTGTGAAGGGCTCCCTGTTTAAACGCGGCTGCCAGTCGTGAACTGGGCCCTTCGTCGCACAGCATTATGATTTTTTATAAGGGAAACAAAATTACAAAACAAAACCCTTGGACATTGGTTTGATAGGAACGGCCTACTCGGAATCACTGTCCGAATAGTAATTATGTGGTGGTGGAGGAGCATTTCTGCTTCTCTCCGTTCACAGTCCGTCTCATTTTCATGTCGTTTCCTCTCACGATCTCTTCTCAACCTTTCTCCAATCTCGCAGGTTGCTTTGTGGCAATCCAAAGAGTAAGGAAGAACCAATGCTTCTTTCTTGAACTCCAAACGCCAACTGATGGAAAATCACAGAAGTGTGCCCGACTTATATACTCTGACTGCTGACTCCAAGAAGTGGGTGAACATTCGATTTGGACGAAGTGCTGCCAACGACGGTCGATAGAAACACAAAAAACCACAGTCTTGACAACGAAGCAGGTGTCAACGCCAGATCTAAACACAAAGCACGGTGTCGACGCCAGATCTAAACACAAAGAGTGCTATCGACAGTGTTTGTAAACAAAAGTAACAACCAAGGTGTTGTGTATTCAGCCAGTACAAACAGCACGTAGTCTCCTTTAGTTCAATCTACTTTAATCACCACATTCCAACCTCATCCAACGATCCTCCCCCTCACTTCCTCTCCTCCTCCATCACTACTGCCCTCTACTGAACACAGCAGGAACACCACACAAGGCAGTGAATTCGCGGACAAACAAAGATCAAGATCCAAATGAAGATTATATATAAAGATTATTATGAGTTTTGCTTCATTAAAATCTGATTATGTGTGTTGGGTGTTCTCTTAGTTGAGATCATGTTATAATTGCCACATCCTTTATTTCATAGCCTCCTTTTTTCTAAGAAAATTAATCTGTCTTCATGTTGCTTTGTCTTTGCAGTCAGTCTTCACCAGAATGGCTGTGATAAAAGCCTTGGAGAAGATCAAAGAAGAGGATTTCCGCAAGTATTTCTGATTTCAGATCTTTCTTTGATTTCTTGGTATGGTCGCCTGAACATCCAGAAACAAGATGAGGAGAGTGGGGACTTCTTAGGGGAAAATATAGTTTTAGGGAAATAACAATTTAGGATTTCATTTCTGTGTCATTACTGAAAATACAGTGTTATCAGATCAAATATAGTTGCTATGCATTATGCATAATATTTTAGGTTTTGGTTTCTTTAAAAAAAAAAAAAAAAAAAGATTTTGGATATTGATGATACTGAGCAAGTGAAGAACGTGGATGGGTAATACTGTTCAGGATTATTAGTTTTAATAATACTATTATTTATAAGAAACTTAAAAAATAAAATCAGTTTGAAAGTGCTTTGAATATCAGACTGACTTTGAATTATCTGTGTTTTTATTAAGCAGACAGGCATAGAATGTAATCCTTTTCAATCTTCCATCCTATTTCTTAAACCATTTATTCTAGCACAGGGTTATTGGGAGCTGGGATTGTTTCAGCAGCATTGGGTACATAGCAGAAATCCCTCGAGGATGAAATGCTAGTCATTTGTAGTGCAAACAGACATGCAAAAACCTACATTCACTCACACTTGGTTACACTAGAGATGCCAGTGGAGGAAACCCACACAGATGAGGAAAGAATGTGCCTAGCAAACACTATAGCATGTCTAGATATGTGTTCATAACATAGGCATTTGAAATAGTTTATTTGTAGAATGATTCTTCTTCTGGGCAATTTAAAATGGTAGATTGAAAGAAAACACTACATAGACTCTAAAAATGTGGTGTTCTTTGTAGTTGAACGTGCAGTTTTTGCTATTGTTTGTTTTTCTCTATAATTGTAATCATGTTGCAGGTATAATTGGGGAAACTGTAAAATAAAATGTTTACTTGAAATGTATATGCCCTTTCATGTGCAATTACAACAGCAGGTATAAAATGCATATTTTAACAAACAGTTTCAAATAACTTATAAAAGAAGTTAGAGCATACAAAAGTGTTTTTGTAAGGTATTGACAAAGATAAGGACCAGGGGCCTCATGTATAAAAAGGATTACAGTGCGTACGCCCGTTTCCACGCTCACATTGCGATGTATAAAAACTAAACTTGGCGTAAAACCACACACATTTTCACGGCAGGTCAATCCCTTGCGTACGCAAGTTCTCGGCTCGGTTTTACAAACTGGCAGCACCCAGCCTCAAAGCAGTGCTGCTGTTCCTGTGTGGTTTCCCTTTATTTTTTAGATTCACATCCCTGATGTGGTTTTATCAAATACATTGAAATTAACCGCATATCATTTATTAGTTTAAGGCATCTAATTGTAATCAACCCGTAACCATATAATGGTGCACAGAATATCCAGACTATTCCAAATACTGTAGCTGCTTTAGTGTTGTTCCTCTCTGTGCACCACACAGAGTATTTAACCCACTGTATCTGAGTGTGGAATCACAGCTCTACAGCAGCTGATTGGAAAGCTCTACTGCAGATTGTGTCAAGAGCAGGGAGAAATATCGAGATAGAGCTTCTAGTGCACGCTGCCTCAGCGATGCGCACAGTCTATTTGAACCTCTCCCATTCGGCAAATGCTTCAGAGCCTTTCCTGTATGGATCTCACGGCTCAGAAACAGTTTCATCCCAAGAGCTTTAAATGCACTCAGTCAGTTCATCAAGTGCTCCTGGTAGAACTGTTTGTACTTATAAGTACAATTGCCTCACTGTAAACGTGCATTACAGTTGTAATATTGCACAACCTGTGCCACATATGCTTTCATATTGTATATTTTTTTACTGTTTTTTATCATATTATTATTATTATTGTTGTTGTTATTTTAACATTTTATAGGAGAATAAGTTTAGGGAGCATTTGCATATTGAATCTCATTGTACCATACAATAACAATAAAGGAATTCAATTCAATTGAGAGCGCATATTTATAGATGATGACAACTGGGTTCTAAGTAGATTTAGATTTCTAGGTGCTATCTTTGTGGAGCTCTTGATATCATTTTAAAAATGAAATGCATTAAAGTATATATATATTACATTATACAGAGACATTTTAAAATTCATTTAAATAATATATATATATTGTGAATGGTGGGCAGCGGTAGAGATGAGCTGGCGCCCAGTTCAGGGATTGTTCCTGCCTCGCGCTATATGCTTACTGGGGCTGGCGCGACAATGGATGGATAGATGGATGGAGTAATTAAACATGTACTACAAAGATATTTCAATGTTCCTTAAAAGTTTTGAAGAATCTGCGTTCTAAGCTTACAGATGGCTTGACATTTATTAAACAGCTGATTGTTTGGCAATTGGTTGGATTGTTTGGCGATTGGTTATTTGGAGAAAGAAAAGGAAGGACAGGAGTCAGGGGTTAGTACGTTTGAAAGAGACAGTACTGCTGCAATAAATTATTGTATCGAGGGTCGTGCATGGGGCAGCAAGCATCTTGCGGGAGGCAGGAACAATCTCTGGAAGGGGCACCAGCTCATTGCTACCACTGCACCAACGTGCCTCAATGTTTTATACATGTTTTAATTTCTATCATCATGAAAATGATATCAAGTATACATCTTAGTATTTAAATTGTTCAGGGAGCTGTAACATCATGAATGTAATGTATTCTGTGTCCTGTCGGCATAAGAGAAAGCCCGTTTAAGAAGCATGTACTGATTCACACACGTAAGAGTACATAGAATACGAAGAATTTAACATGCTACCTTAGTTGCGATGGGATTTGAGAAACTATTAAATTAAATGATTTTAAGATGTTTATATTATTGTTCACATTTTACAATTATGGAAAAGCATCCAAGCAAAAAGTGCACTACTTTATGACTTAAATGCCCCTCTTTCTTCTCTTAGGCAATATTCTTGTCCTCCTGGATTTCCAGTTTCAAAGTGCCTTGTTGAGGACATTCAGTGCCTTCATGCTCCAGTCTATGTGGCTGGTAAGTGCTTCAAGCAGTTTGCTTTTGCCCTGTGTTGTCTTAAAAATGTTGAAAATCAACCAGTCTTAAAATTAAGATGTAATGTGAGGTTGGAATTTAATTTGTGTATTAATTTTGGTGTTACATCTGTTGGATAAACATTATAATTAGATGGTATTTGAAATTAAAAGTAACTTGGTTTACAGAAGACAATTTACCCCTACTTAATCCAGACATTTATGTCAATTTTTTGCAACATAAATTAAGTCTTAGAGCAGAACAGTGTTCATCCTGAATATAGTTAATAATAAAATGTTAATTATTTTTATATAGCATCTTTCTAACCTAGTATTTTATATCCTAGCTATTAGTGGTGAAGAGAATGGAGATTGTTAGCCAGAATGGGACTGGGGATGATTAGGGGACAAGAATGACCAGGCCGGATGGGCAGTTTAGCCAGGATATTCGGAAACACCTTACTCTTGTTGAGAGATGACCAGGGATCTCTTATGATCCCAGAGAGTCGGAACTTCACTTTCATTTCTCATCTGAAGCATGGTGGCAATTTTTCTCCATATCTCCAGTCCAGCAGTTCTTCCATTAAGGGGTCCAGTCCAGACAAGAACTTTTGTCTCCATCCTGGAATAATTTATAGTTTGTTTATGGTTCAGGTAGGACAAAGGCATGTTGTTCCCCTATTTTCCCCTATCCCCTTTTAAGTCATTTGTAGTATCTTCTTAACGTCATATTTCAGTTCTGACCACTAGGGAGCCCCACAGAGCCCCAAACTATAGACACAATTGTATAGCCATAGTCCTGGGCTCAAAACTCAATCTTTTATTTAACAGAATATCTTTGACAGGTTTCGGTCTTGCCAATACAAGTTAGCACAGCAATATAACTCTCTGTCTCTTTCCTCCCCCCTCTACTCTTCCCATGCAAGTGTTGCCCAGGTCCTGTCTTGACTTTGACTGTTTGCAGAGGGTCGTACAGGTCCTCTTATGCAAGATTTGGGGTACTTCCTGTACTAGTCCCTTGCACTTCTGAGTCAGGTGAAAGCCCCGCACAGTAGGTGTCATAAATCCCTGTGGCATGCTCTGAATGCAACAGGGCTGCCCTGTGGGAGTACAATTCCTAGCATGTTGTGCAAGTGTCCGTACAAGTATCGTAACCGTGAGATTCTACCATGTAGTATCTTGGGGAGACAAATAGTCAAAATAGGTTGCCTCCCTTTGCCCTTCCATTATACTGGCTTCCCTGCCAGGTAAGGATCTCAGTAAAACCCAGCTGTTTTTTTTTTTTTTTTTTTTTTTTTAAAAAATGATGACATTTGGCATCTTCATGCATGGCCCTCAGGTCTTATAAGTAATAATTCACTGCAGCAAACTTTGCAATTTTTTTTATTTTTTAACGTGTTGCACTAATGTGAGATTTTTCTGCCTATAGGGAGATATAATAAATATTCAAGAACTTTACCACAGACTCCTTGGGTAATAGATGGCGAGAGAAAAATGGAATCTTCAGTAGAAGAGCTAATTTCGGAGCATTTGTTAGCCACTTTTAAAGCTGATGGTATGTGCTATCAAGAAAAGTTTTTTTTCTTTCCCAATTTCAGTCAACTGCAATGTATTCACTTATTTAGGAAGAAAATACAATTACGCGCAGTCATTTTCTAAACCACTTAGTCCTGACCAGGGTTGCAGGGTGTACTGGACATAGGGTGCAAAGCAGGAACAAATCCTGGGCAGGGTACCTGTCCATTGTAGGGTGAGCACACACACACACCCCAACCACACACTAGGGCCAATTTAGTATCACCACTCCACCAACTTGCATGTCTTTGGACTGTGGGAGGAAACTGGAGCACCTGAAGGAAACCCACACTGAAACCTGGGAGAAAATGCAAACTCCACGCAGGGAGGACCTAGGATTCTTTAAAAAGTAAACCTGTATTTTGCTCTTAATTGTATCAGAAAGTTTCTGGTCGTTCATCTTGCCTGACTTTTTGATATTCTTGCATTCCACTTTCGTTAGTATAGACAGAAAAGGGATCTCCACTCAAGTGCCATTCCTGAACATGCCTAAATAATTCAGAATCACTAATTAACACACAGATAGAGAAGACCGCAGAATGCATTAATGTTTGGAGATGTTCTAGTTTAGAATACAGAGCATTTTAAGAAGTGTTTATCAACACGCCAGTAAGAATTTAGTGATTCTCTTGTATTGAATGTGGCAACTAGCCTTACAGGGCGGACCATAGCAGTTTGAAGACTACAGTCAGTCTAATATAAAGTTTAGTCTAGCAGGGATTATCTTGGCTTTAGTGAATCCCAAAAAAGTTTGTTGGTGGTGTTTTAGTTTGTATATACAATAGCTTTTTATTAATAGCAGTCACTCATAACGTTCAATTTACACAAGATGACTTATGTTTTAGTGTTAGCTTTGCACTTATTTTCTTTTTAATTTTGATATTAGAGGGACACATTAAAATTGGAGCTTTTTTCTGTTTTTAACACATTTGGTTTTTTTTCAGAATTTATTTAGCATGTAATTAATATTTAAATCTTGCATTTGATTTCATCCGATAATTGCAAATAATAGGTAATGAAATACAGTTTTTTAAATATAGTATAATATGTATTGTGCCATTTTGATATTTGATATTTACAGAATGTGCATTTCCATTATTAAAAAAATTTTTTGCTCTTATTTTTTCATCAGGTTTTAATTTTTCATCATCAGGAAGGGAAGATGTTGATGTGAGGACTTTAGGGAATGGTAATTGTTTTATATCCGTTAGAAATGTGGCTTCTAATAGACCACAAAGCTGTGCAATGCACATTTTTTCTGCTGTGTCACTATGAGAATCTCTTGTCTATATATCTAATCTGTATTATGGGAATGGACACTTCCCTGTGGTTGTGGTGGCCATGCAAGCATGTGTTTCAGGAAACTGACTGTTATTCAGTTAGACTTTAAGCCATTTTGTAACTGCACCCACAACATTTCAGTGTTAGCTTTGGTTCTTCTAGGAGATGTGTAAAACATGTACTTATTAATTTTTTTTTATAATTTTATTGGAGGCAAATAACATTCCATACAATCAAGTCAAACTTGTACAACGAAGAAGAAAAAATTAATGCAGTCAAGTCAAACTTAACAAAACAGAATTCAATCCCTACCTGAGAGAAAGAGAGGAGAGACAACAGCATGGGAAAATAAAAAACAAACAAACAAAAAAACAATAGAAAAGGGAGAATATCCTTTTCTCCAATATACATCCTTATTCTAATATTTTATTAATTAGATCTTGCCATAGTTTTAAAAAGTTTTGAACAAATCTTCTAAGCCACAATTTGATTTGGTTCAAGTTCAAATAGTATAGAACATCAGTTATCCACTGACTTACATTCATATGAAAAAGTTTGGGAACCCCTCTCTTAGCCTGCATAATAATTTACTTTCAACAAAAAAAGATAACAGTGGTATGTCTTTCATTTCCTAGGAACATCTGAGTACTGGGGTGTTTTCCGAACAAAGATTTTTAGTGATGCAGAATTTAATTGTATGAAATTAAATCAAATGTGAAAAACTGGCTGTGCAAAAATTTGGGTACCCTTGTAATTTTGCTGATTTGAATACATGGAACTGCTCAATACTGATTACTTGCAACACCAAATTGGTTGGATTAGCTCGTTAAGCCTTGAACTTCATAGACAGGCATGACCACTCATGAGAAAAGGTATTTAAGGTGGTCAATTGCAAGTTGTGCTTCCTTTTGACTCTCCTCTGAAGAGTGACGGCATGGGATTCTCAAAGCAACTCTCAAAAGTTCTGAAAACAGATTGTTCAGTATCATGGTTTAGAGGAAGGCTACAAAAAGCTATCTCAGAGGTTTAAACTGTCAGTTTCAACTGTAAGGAATGTAATCAGAAAATGGAAGGCCACAGGCACAGTTGCTGTTAATCCCAGGTCTGGCAGGCCAAGAAAAATACAGGAGCGGCATATGCGCAGGATTGTGAGAATGGTTACAGACAACCCACAGATCACCTCCAAAGACCTGCAAGAACATCTTGCTGCAGATGGTGTATCTGTACATCGTTCTACAATTCAGCGCAATTTGCACAAAAAACATTTGTATGGCAGGGTGATGAGAAAGAAGCCCTTTCTGCACTCACGCCACAAACAGAGTTGCTTGTTGTATGCAAATGCTCATTTAGACAAGCCAGATTCATTTTGGAACAAAGTGCTTTGGACTGATGAGACAAAATTGAGTTATTTGGTCATAACAAAAAGAAATAGAATGATCAAATAATGCAAAGAGTACGCGACACGTGTTTCGCCCTAATTCTGGGCTCATCGGGTGTACGCACTCACTGCACTCCCTTACGGGAATCGAACCTCGGATGTCAGCGCTAGAGGCAAAGCCCCTAACGTTGCGCCACGGCGTGTGGTTCATTTATTTGACAGCATGTAGATCGGGGTAATTACATTCATGAAATAGTTTACTGTCAAATAATGCAAAGAGTACGCGACATGTGTTTCGCCCTAATTTCAACCATTCTGTGATCTGCTTCTTACAACTGAGGGCACCGTGGCGGATGTTAGCTGACTTGCTGACCAACCACAAGCGTTATATGGTAGGTAACCACCCATACAATCAGATTGTGATTCAGACTACGAATGCCGTGAATGTAATTACCCCGATCTACATGCTGTCAAATAAACGAACCACACGCCTATGCGCAACGTTAGGGGCTTCGCCTCTAGCGCTGACGTCCGAGGTTCAATTCCCGTAAGGGAGTGCAGTGAGTGTGTACGCCTGATGAGCCCAGAATTAGGGCGAAACACGTGTCGCGTACTCGTTGCATTATTTGACAGTAAACTATTTTAACCATTCTATGATCTGCTTCTCACAACTGAGGGCACCGAGGCGGATGTTAGCCGACTTGCTGACCAACCACAAGCGTTACCTGGTAGGTAACCACCCATACAATCAGATTGTGATTCAGACTACGAATGCCGTGAATGTAATTACCCCAATCTACATGCTGTCAAATAAACGAACCACATACCGTGGCGCAACGTTA